>NC_041041.1:410000-437500 GCF_900634625.1 Parambassis ranga
AGACAGACAGAAAGAGAGAGGCAGAGACAGAGAGAGGGACAGAGAGACAGAGCGAGGCAGAGACAGAGAGAGGGACAGAGAGAGACAGACAGAAAGAGAGAGGGACAGAGAGAGGGAGAGACAGAGAGAGGGACAGAGACAGACAGACAGAAAGAGAGAGGGACAGAGAGAGGGAGAGACAGACAGACAGAGAGAGGCAGAGACAGAGAGAGGGACAGAGACAGACAGACAGAAAGAGAGAGGGACAGAGAGAGGGAGAGACAGACAGACAGAGAGAGGCAGAGACAGAGAGAGACAGACAGAAAGAGAGAGGGACAGAGAGAGGGAGAGATAGACAGACAGAGAGAGGCAGAGAGAGACAGACAGAAAGAGAGAGGGACAGAGAGAGGGAGAGACAGACAGACAGAGAGGCAGAGACAGGGAGACGGGGAGGGACAAAGAACAAGACCTGTGTGTTTAACAGCTGACAGGCTGTAAAGGCCTTTTAAGGCAGCAGAGACAGAGAGGGACAGAGACAGACAGAGAGAGGCAGAGAGAGAGACAGAGACAGACAAAGGGGGGGGGTGCAGACAGAGAGAGAGAGAGACAAATAAAGAGACACAAAGATGATTTAGGTTTATAAAAACACTGAATTCAAAGACAGCTGTCCATCAACAAGAGACAGACAGACAGACAGACACTGAGGGAGTGGGGCAGACAGACAGTGAGTGAGTGGGACAGACAGACAGTGAGTGAGTGGGACAGACAGACAGACAGACAGACAGACAGACAGACAGACAGACAGACAGACAGACAGACAGACAGACAGACAGACGGCTGCTGCAGCACACAGAACTCTGACTGCAGTGATGTGAGTGTTTCAGCCTCTGAACTGAACCAGAACCGAAGGAGCTGGAAATAATGAGAGTCACATGTCAGCTGATCTCACACATGTTTTACCTTTGTCTTTGATGTGTCCTCTCACACACACACACACATGTTTTACCTTTGTCTTTGATGTGTCCTCTCACACACACAGTGTTGTTATAGGTTGTTACTTCAGGGTTTGATTGGTTGATTTCTCTCTGACAGCAGGATGAGTGATGTTTGATTGGTTGATTTCTCTCTGACAGCAGGATGAGTGATGTTTGATTGGTTGATTTCTCTCTGACAGCAGGATGAGTGACGTTTGATTGGTTGATTTCTCTCTGACAGCAGGATGAGTGACGTCCAGTTTGCTTCAGCTTCCGTCTCAAACATCACGGGTTCATCAGTAGGAGGAAGTTCCCATGGCAACGAGCCCCCAGCCTTCGTCCTGCCACCCTGTAACGCCCGGGTGACTCTGGGAGGAGTCGCCCGGCTGGAGGGGAAGGTAAGACCCAGCTCTAACTGAAACGTTCTTTGAGTGGAGGATTTGTCCACCGTCTGTGGGACTGCTGATGGAGACGGCCTCCACACTCTGATGCTCCCATCAGGAGGCTTCATGAAGCGCAGGGATTAACATTTCTTCAGTCTCATGACAGGCTGCGTCCTGAGTTCAAACACCACAAACACTCCGCTCACCGCCTTTTCTCCTTTCATCCCGTCCGCGAGGTCACTCAGACTCTGACTGAACAAGCTTCACCTGAAGGCAGCATGTCTGCCTCAGCTGTGAGAAGAATGTCTGAGTAATCCCACAGCGCCTGAATGCAGTGTCAGTCCACAAACATGATGGATGGAGCCGCTGGGCCTCAGCATCGAGCTGGAAGTCATCAACAGTCCACACATGTCCTGCCACATGCTGCACACACACAGACACACACACAGACAGACACACACACACACACAGACACACACACACACAGACATACACACACAGACACACACACACAGACATACACACACAGACACACACACAGACACACACACAGACACACACACACAGACACACACACACACAGACACCAACACAGACACAAACACACACAGACACACACACACACAGACAGACACACACACACAGACACACAGACACCACACACACACAGACACACACAGCACACAGCACACAGACACACACACACACACACACAGACAGACACACACACACACCACACACAGACACACACACACACACAGACACACACACAGACACACACACAGCCAACAGCGACACACACACACAGACACACACACACACAGACACACCACACACAGACACACAACACACCAGACACACACACACCACAGACACACAACACACAGACAGACACACACCACAGACACACACACAGACACAGACACACACACACACACAGACACACACACAGACACACACCACACAGACACACACACAGACATACACACACACAGACACACACACACACAGACACACAAACACATGCACGCACGCACACAGAAAGAGACAGACGCACACACACACACACAGACACGCACACACAAACACAAACTCACGCACACTCCCAAACACATGCACACACACACAAACACACACAGACACACACACACTCACACACAGCAAGGACTGAGGTCAGTATTTGAGAATAAATTAGCAGCATTAGTTTCTGTGTTTCAGGTGCGTGGTCATCCTGAGCCACAGGTCACATGGTACAGGGAGGGGAAGGCTGTGATTGGAGGAGAGCGTTGTGTCCTACAACAAGGTGGGCGGGGCACCTTCAGCTTGATGGTAGTTGGAGTCACAGAGGAGGACCTGGGCCCTTACACCTGTCAGGCATCCAATCAGGCGGGGGTCCGGCAGGTTACCGTGGAGATCCATCTGGAAGGTACGCATACCTGCAGACACCTGCCCCCCCTCTGTGCTCGTCCTACAGCTTAGCGTTCATCATGCAGGTCATCATGGTGTTCAGTGTTTACATCAGGATCCAGAGCTGCTGTTAGCTTCAGGTTTCAGAGGAATGAGGCCGACCTCTGAAACCCACAGAGGATCAGTTCTTTCTTCTACTTACTGTGATTCAACAACCCAAACTGTTTCTGATGTTTTTGCAGTGAATTCTGGGAAGAAATACATCCTACCATCCTCCATGAAAACAGGGTGAGCTGTGCTTCACAGTCATAACTCAGGAGGAGGAGGAGCAGGAGGAGAAGGTGGAGGAGGAGCAGGTGGAGGAGGAGGAGGAGGAGGAGGAGGAGGAGGAGGAACAGGTGGAGGAGGAGGAGGAGGAGGAGGAGGAGGACGAGGAGCAGGTGGAGGAGGAGCAGGAGGAGGAGGAGGACGAGGAGCAGGTGGAGGAGGAGGAGGAGGACGAGGAGCAGGTAGAGGAGCAGGTTGAGGAGGAGGAGCAGGTGGAGGAGGAGGAGGAGCAGGTGGAGGAGGAGGAGGAGGAACAGGTGGAGGAGGAGGAGGAGGAGGAGGAGGAGCAGGTGGAGGAGGAGGAGGACGAGGAGCAGGTAGAGGAGCAGGTTGAGGAGGTGGAGGAGGAGGAGGTGGACGAGGAGGAGCAGGTGGAGGAGGAGGGGGAGCAGGTGGAGGAGCAGGTTGAGGAGGAGGAGGAGAAGGAGGGGGAGGGGGAGAAGGAGGGGGAGGGGGAGAAGGAGGAGGAGGGGGAGCAGGTGGAGGAGGAGGAGGTGGACGAGGAGGAGCAGGTGGAGGAGGAGGAGGACGAGGAGCAGGTAGAGGAGCAGGTGGAGGAGGAGGAGGTGGACGAGGAGGAGCAGGTGGAGGAGGAGGGGGAGCAGGTGGAGGAGCAGGTTAAGGAGGAGGAGGAGGAGAAGGAGGGGAGGGGGAGAAGGAGGAGGAGGGGGAGCAGGTGGAGGAGCAGGTTAAGGAGGAGGAGGAGGAGGAGGAGGAGCAGGTGGAGGAGGGGGAGCAGGTGGAGGAGCAGGTTAAGGAGGAGGAGCAGGAGGAGGAGGGGGAGGAGGAGGAGGGGAGGGGGAGGAGGAGGGGGAGCAGGTTAAGGAGGAGGAGGAGGAGGAGGAGCAGGTGGAGGAGGGGGAGCAGGAGGAGGAGGAGGAGCAGGAGGAGGGAGAGCAGGTTAAGGAGGAGGAGGAGGGGGCAGAGGAGGGGGAGGGGGAGGAGGAGGGGGAGGAGCGGGAGGAGGAGGAGGAGGGGGAGGAGCGGGAGGAGGAGGAGGGGGAGGAGGAGGAGGAGGAGGGGGAGCAGGTGGAGGAGGAGGGGGAGCAGGTGGAGGAGGAGGAAGAGGAGGGGAGCAGGTGGAGGAGGAGGAAGAGGAGGGGGAGCAGGAGGGGGAGCAGGTGGAGGAGGAGGGGGAGCAGGTCAGGTTTCTATGAGTCAAACAGCAGCTGCTCGCGGCTCGCAGGCTGTGAATGCAGAAGCAACCAGCAGGGGGCGCTGCTGCACACAGTGTAAACAATGTAAATGACGAGCTGTGATGACAGGACTCCATTTCCCATGGTTCCAGGTGTCGTCCCTCGGTGCCAGTGCTGAACAGGCCCAGTATTTGGAGTGAGAGTCCACCAAAGTTCATCAGCAAACCGAGCCGAGTGTTCGCCACTCTGGGACAGAGCGGGAAGTTCTCCGCCAAAACGACAGGACGCCCTCAGCCGCGAGTCACGTGGTACAAGGTGGGAGGAGCTTAGTCACTGGGACACTGCCTAAAGGTTCCAACACACAGGTGATGTCATCACTTCACATGTCTCTGTGTCTCTCAGGGGGAGGCGGAGCTTCAGTCTGGCGGGAGGGTCAGTGTGTATGAGCGTGCTGGCCTTCACCTTCTGGAGATAAAGGAAGTGTGTGCTGAGGACGCAGGAAGTTACACGTGTTTGGTCACAAACGGTGCTGGAACCGTGACCGCCAACACCGAGCTCTCTGTCCAGGGTGAGCCGACCAATCAGAGCACAGGATGGTTTGTCTGATCATGTTAAAGCTGCTCATAGAAAGTATTATGTCTCCCCCTGCTGGCCCCACACACACACACACACATCACCCAAAGTATGATTCCTGCGAGGGTTAAATCTGTTAGCAGAGAAAAATGGTTGTAATACCGCGGGTGTCCACTGGGAGGAATCAGCAGCTGAGCAGAAGCAAAGCTTTCTGATGAAGGTGTGTTTCTGTGCTGACGTCTCCTCTTCCTCCTCTTCCTCCTCTTCCTCCTCCAGGTGCTCCTGGAAACTGCAGCAGGTGAGTCCACCATGAGCAGAATCCCACCACACTGGGACATTTGAGACATTCACAGGACTAAGATGTGTCCTAATGTTAGTCACTAAGCAACATGACAACAGCAGTCACAGCTCCACACCACAGAACACGTTCTTAAAGAGGACCCTGACAAACCTGGAGGTGAGGGAGGTCAGCTGTCAGACTTCACTGTCTCTGCTAAGACAACATGGAGCTATGCATGCTGGGAAACCTGTACATAAACATTTAAATCCAGTTAACCCTGTCTTTAAGAGGGATCGTTCATCTTTCATGAACTGCAGTCAGTGTTTCATTTCCTCCCTAAGTCACCAAGTACTGAACCAGACTGCCCCCCCTCACAGGAGTGCACAGCGACCCGAGGACCCAGCAACCGCAGCCAGGGCTCTGGACAGAGCTGCTCCCAGCTCCCAGCCAGCGAATCCCAGAGAGGAGGGGGACCAGACCTGGGAGTCAGCGGCATGGAGGAGCAGACCGCTCCCTCTGCTGGCCGGTGGCAGCACTGCAGCTGCTCAGGTCACTGCAAACAACAACAGTTTGATGATGATGATGATGATGATGATGATGATGATGATGATGATGATGATGATGACAGCACATAAGCTTTAATGCAGTAGACAGACAGAATAGAATACGGTGACAGTGTTTTAAACCTCTGGCAGCAGATACAGAGCTAACAGAGGAGGACTATCGCTGTGTGTGTCTGAACGTCCGTCTGTCTGCAGGTCCGGCCCGGCCTCAGTCCTGATCCGGTTCGGTCCAGTTCAGTCCTGCAGTCAGCTGCCAGCAGCAGGTCAGAACTCTGTTATTTCTCAAATGATGAATGTCTAGTCTTAGAGTATTTCTTCTTACAGTCATCTGATTGATCTGATCTGATAGATCTTATTGATTGAGTTTGTGATGGCACTCTTTACTGTTTCAGGGCTGTGAGGAGGTCCACGTTGGGATCTGGCCTGCGGTTCGAGGCTGTTCCTTTAGACCAGGAGGCCACAGAGGGGGCACAGGTTTCCTTCACCTGCCAAGGTCATTGTCTGCTGAGTCTCAGTGTTCTGTGTTTTTACAGCCTCAGCTTTAAACATCAGTTTTATAACGGACAGCAGCTCACAGCATGATGCATCCTACTGTCACTAGAGCTGCATCAGTGACCAGTCAGTGAACAGAACAGGCTCTGTCAGGGTAGTCTTCTGCTGAAATGACCCCTCTCAGCCTGTAGGTGTCGCTGTTACACTGACCTGTGCTGATCTTTCCTGCATTCAGTGTCCTCTGCTGCCATTGCCATGGTTACCTGGCTGAGAGACGGGCTTGCAGTGAAGACCAGGCCCGGTCTGCAGCAGAGACTAGACGGCACCTGTCTGTCTCTCACCATGGAGAGGGTGAGACAGGGGGACCAGGGGACATACCGGTGTCAGCTGACCACTGGTGATGGACTGACTGTCGACTCAGCAACATGGGTGCTCCGTGTCCAAAGTAAGACGCGTCTGTCCATCTGTCTGTGGTCAGTAAGACCCTGCTCATCTCCTTGTATGTCCTCATACATCTGTCTCTGTCTCTCCTCAGGTGTGTCCCGGCCCCCCGTCTTCCTCAGTGTGCTGCAGGGCTGCAGTGTAACAGAGGGTCAGACTGTCAGCCTGCAGGTCCGCGTGGAGGGAAAACCTGCTCCGAGGGTCAGCTGGCTGCTGGACGGTCAGTGTGTTTCAATAAACACATGGTGTTAGCATTAGCAGTTAGCGGTTATGTCTGTTTTACCCTGGACACAGTGGAGCAGACCCTGATGCTACATGAGCTTAGCTTCTCCTGATTGTGCTGTGCTGCCCAGCTGTTTGTAGTTTGTAGTCTGAGTGAGGTTTGTGTCCAGCAGAGGGCAGCACACACTGCAGATACAGACCAACATGAGCTCAGAGTACACAGATAGAGCTAATGTAGCTACATAACAGGACATCATATGGATGAACACAGATAAGGCTGGTGAAATGAATTACAGTGACGGAGAGGAGGGCAAGCAAAGGAAAGCAGTCTTTGGAACCTGGTCCTGAACGGGCCGAGACTGTAGAATCAGAAAAGACTGAGGAGCCGAGCTCAGCACAGTCGAACCTCAGCCAGGAGCTCAGTGAAATCCTCCAGGTTCAGGACATCCTGCTGCATCACTGCACCCTCACTCAGCTTTGTTTGTGGTTTGTTTGTGCGTGGAGCGTCAGAGCGATCCTTCAGCGTGCTTCTTGTAAAAGAATGCATCATTGTTCTGAAACCAGGTTCCACTCTGCCCTCTCAGAAGAGGTCCGTCCCTCCTTTTTATGAAAGCTGTGTTTTGCAGTTGAATCAGCGGGCCCTGTTTTACAGTGCAATGTGGTGCGGCTCTTAAAAAAAAGGTACGAGAGCTGGAAGCCATATAAAGACAAAACATGCTGCTGCTGCAGCGCACACACAGAAACACACAGAAAGACCGAAGCAGCCCCAACAAGGGCATGCAGAGGAGTCCACAGCCAGAGCGTGGCCGCTGGGCTTCCTCCTGTTGTGAGGACTCCTCCTGCATACACTCCTCACACCCACAGCAGCCTCTGGCCTTTCACTGTTCCTCGCATCAGTCTGATTATCTGAGCATGTTACTGTACAGATGTAGGTGTTACCGGTCTCTCTGGTCTCTAGGTGGCTCTGTGATGTTGAAGTAATGGTTAACCAGCATGTTATGGGTTAATACTTCACAGGGATATAGTGCTGCCTTAAACCCAGTGTGTGTTAGCATCTCAGCTAATGTGACCCTGCTGGAGCTGGTTTATAGTACATGTCTACTGCTGGCTTCAAACATCATAAAGTGATGTGAGGATGATCACACACACACACACACACACACCTGTGTGCAGATGTTCTGTGATGGACTCAGCCGTGTTAACACAGAGATGATGAAGACGTCTCTTCTTCCTCCCTCAGAGCGTCCTGTTCCGGCGGGGGCCCTGTCCTCGTATGTTGGGGGCGTGGCCATGCTGACCCTCCAGAATGTGTCGTGCCGTGATGAAGGCCTGTACGTGTGTGTGGCAGAAAACAGCCATGGTCGAGCAGAAAGCAGCGCCCGGGTGCTGGTCAAAGGTCAGAGGCCGTGGTTACATTCATACTGTGAAGTCCAGAATATTGCTGCCTGAGAGAGTGAGAGTAGTGTAGGCAGAGCCGGAATGATCAGTGGAGTGAATGAAAAGTGTCATGTGACTATCAGTTATCAGTCTGTCAAACAGGAACCCTCATCAGGACTTTATAAGGACGATCACGGCAGGACACCCCTGACTGAACACCAACACACTGAGTGAAATATCAGGAGGTTCCCACAGACTGACCCACTTGACCCACAGTCAGCCATCACTGCATGTCCATGTGTGGACAATAAAGTTTCATGTGCAGTCTGAGAACACGCAGCAGCTGCTCTTTGATTCAAGCAGCAGGACGTCACACACGTCAAATAAAGGTGCAGACACACCTGCACGAGAGCTCAGATACTTATCTGAGAACACACACAGTGACAACTTTCTGTTCTGTGACACACACAGAACAAAACACACACACCACATGTTGATCCTCACATAGGCACACACTAATGTTCACCCATTAAACACATCAATCACACACACACACACACACACACACACACGTGTCAAGAAGAGATAGAAAAGGAAGTCCAGGATCCATATATGGGAAAGTGAGGATCGGACTGACGGTCACAGACACACACACACACACAGCTGTTGTTCTAACAACACTGACTCTTGTCACATGTTTGCTGTGAATCACAGATCTGACCTGAAACTATAGCTGTGTTTAAATCTGAGCTCAGTGTAATACCACCATCAGCCACAAGGGGCTAAAAATCATCAACTTCTGTGAGTCGGTCAGTTTCACTCTTCTTCATGTGTGTCTGCAGGCAGGCTGCAGGGCACCAGGTCAGAGGTCACAGAGGTCAGGGCAGCGTGCGAGGCTCCTCACTTCATCAGCCGCCTGGCCGACCTGAAGGTGATGGACGGCAGCAGAGTGGTCATGGCGGTGGAGCTGAGCGGTACGTCCATGTTCTGCGTGTGTGAGAGCTGTGGTATTTCCTGTCTGATCTCCTGGGAGATGCTGGAGATGAGATGAGGACAGATTTACTCTTCATTTCCTCTTTTTGTGTGTGTCAGTGTGTTTCTGACTGTGTTCTGCTCCTGTTTGCGGGGACATGGCTCTGTCCACACAGTCAACTTCCATCTGAGGACAAAAGTCCATCCTCATAAAAGCATTAACAGTCCTCATTAACAGGAGACTGGGTATTCCCCAGACAGACGCACAGCTCCGTGTGTGTGTGTGTGTGTGTGTCTGTCTGTGTGTGTCTGTCTGTGTGTATATGTGTGTGTGTGTCTGTGTGTGTCTCTGTGTGTTGGTGTCTCTGTGTGTGTGTGTCTGTGTGTGTCTCTGTGTGTTGGTGTCTCTGTGTGTTGGTGTCTCTCTGTGTGTGTGTCTGTGTGTGTGTGTCTGTGTGTGTGTCTGTGTGTGTCTCTGTGTGTGTGTGTCTCTGTGTGTGTGTCAGTGTGTGTCTCTGTGTGTGTCTGTGTGTGTGTCTCTGTGTGTTGGTGTCTCTGTGTGTGTGTGTCTCTGTGTGTGTGTGTCTGTGTGTGCGTGTCTGTGTGTGTCTCTGTGTGTGTCTGTGTGTGTTGGTGTCTCTGTGTGTGTGTGTCTCTGTGTGTTGGTGTCTCTGTGTGTGTGTGTCTCTGTGTGTGTGTGTTACATAATGATTTTCCACAGAGGGTTTTCTCCATATAAGCTGTGAGGATCAGATGTTCTGCTCCGTGCTGTCACTCAGTGCACTGAGAGCATCTTCCTGTTTCAAACACGCCGCCTGTTGTTGGAGCTTCGTCAGTCTGAACTCCTCTGAAGATCGTGTTCACAGTCTGAAGATCGTGTTCACAGTCTGAAGATCGTGTTCACAGTCTGAAGGTCGCGTTCACAGTCCGAAGATCGCGTTCACAGTCCGAAGATCGCGTTCACAGTCTGAAGATCGTGCTCACAGTCTGAAGATCGCGTTCACAGTCTGAAGATCGCGTTCACAGTCTGAAGGTCGCGTTCACAGTCTGAAGATTGCGTTCACAGTCTGAAGATCACGTTCACAGTCTGAAGGTCGTGTTCACAGTATGAAGACCGCGTTCACAGTCTGAAGATCGTGCTCACAGTCTGAAGATCGCGTTCACAGTCTGAAGGTCGTGTTCACAGTATGAAGACCGCGTTCACAGTCTGAAGATCGCGTTCACAGTCTGAAGATCGCGTTCACAGTCTGAAGGTCTGAAGCTTTTGTTTGTGTGACCATGGAGACACCGGCAGCCCCAGGCCTGCAGTGAGGGCTGCTGCTCACTTGGTTGGTTGTTTGCTTCAGCAGCTGATCTGTGTGGGTGCTGAGGCGGATTAAAGATAAACAAAGTAATTCTGATCTGATTCTGATTCTGCTGGTCCTGGTCGGCTGGCCGTGGGTTTTTGTGTGAGGTCCCTGGACCTGACTGATGTGCTGCCTCTCAGGCCACCCCCCTCCGCAGGTGCTGTGGTTTCATGATGGCCAGGAGGTGATGGAGTCAGAGGACTTCCACCTGCTGAGGGAGGAGAGCCGCTGCACTCTGCTGATTCAGGAGGTGTTTCCCGAGGACAGGGGCACCTACAGCTGCCGGGCCTGGAACCAGTACGGAGAGGACCAGACCCAGGCCCAGCTCACAGTGGAAGGTACGCTGCAGTCCCTCTGGGGGCTGTCGTATGTAAACGGGTGTGTCAGGTGGTGTCATGAAGTGAACACACAGTGATGCTGTGAGGCAGTAAGCAAACCTGAAACCCAAGACTCAGAGGTTGATGGGGGTCCAGAGAGGCAAAGACCTGACTCACTGTGACTCTGCTTGTTCTGAGAGGTATGTCGTGTTTTTGGTTCTGTTGCAGAGCCTCAGGACGGCGTGCAGCCCTGGTTCATCAGCAAACCCAAACCGGTGAGCGCCGCCCTAGGTCAGCATGTCCTCCTGTCCTGTGCCATCGCTGGAGACCCGTTCCCTCAGTACACCTGGACCAGAGCTGACCTGAGCCAGCCTCTGACTTCCAGAGGGGACTACGAGCTGCTGCAGAAAGAGGACGTCGTTTCTCTTCTCATCAGGTTAACACCTAAAACAGCAAAAACACCAAACAGCTGTTCCTCAGCCTGACTCTCTCTCTCTCTCCTTCAGACGAGTGAAGAGGCATCATGCAGGAGACTACCTGATCCGCCTGAGGTAGATCCACTCTGTGCTGCACTCACATCCACAAATAGAAGCAGATATTTAGTAGACATGCTACAGTAATCCCCATGATCTACAGTACTGAGCAGAACTGAGGATTAACCCCCCCATCCCCAGCCCAGTTCATCATCCATGCTGTCACACGGCACAGATTCACTTCTTCACCTCCGATAACAGCAGCTGCACGTTAAGGAAAAACAGGCAGGGAGAGCGTCCTGTCTGAGTTCTGTTCTGCTCAGCTTCATGTGGTCTGAGTTCTGTTCTGCTCAGCTTCATGTCTGAGTTCTGTTCTGCTCAGCTTCCTGTCTGAGTTCTGTTCTGTTCAGCTTCATGTCTGAGTTCTGTTCTGCTCAGCTTCCTGTCTGAGTTCTGTTCTGCTCAGCTTCATGTGGTCTGAGTTCTGTTCTGCTCAGCTTCATGTCTGAGTTCTGTTCTGCTCAGCTTCATGTCTGAGTTCTGTTCTGCTCAGCTTCATGTGGTCTGAGTTCTGTTCTGCTCAGCTTCATGTCTGAGTTCTGTTCTGCTCAGCTTCATGTCTCTGAGTTCTGTTCTGCTCAGCTTCATGTCTCTGAGTTCTGTTCTGCTCAGCTTCATGTCTGAGTTCTGTTCTGCTCAGCCTCTGATCAGTAGATTCTGCTTTTCACGTCCTGTCTGAGCTTCTGTCAGCACAAGTCATCACTGTCTGTCTCACAGGAACAGCGTTGGAGAGTGCAGTGCAGCGGTCAGTCTGTCGGTCAGCGATGGAAGAGGGACAGACAGGAGAGGACCGAGGGGACAGGGAGCAGACGACAGCAGGTGAGGCCTCCATCATCCATCCACCCAACACCCGTCCTCATCATCCTCCATTCATCACTCTTCATCTGTCCCTCACCCATCCATCTATCACCCATCACCCTCCATCTATCACCCATCATCCTCCATCTATCACCCATCACCCTCCACCCTCCATCTATCACCCATCATCCTCCATCTATCACCCATCACCCTCCATCTATCACCCATCACCCTCCATCTATCACCCATCACCCTCCATCTATCACCCATCACCCTCCATCTATCACCCATCACCCTCCAACTATCACCCATCACCCTCCATCTATCACCCATCACCCTCCATCTATCACCCATCACCCTCCATCTATCACCCATCACCCTCCATCTATCACCCTCCATCTATCACCCATCACCCTCCATCTATCACCCATCACCCTCCACCCTCCATCTATCACCCATCACCCTCCATCTATCACCCATCACCCTCCATCTATCACCCATCATCCTCCATCTATCACCCATCACCCTCCATCTATCACCCATCATCCTCCATCTATCACCCATCACCCTCCACCCTCCATCTATCACCCATCACCCTCCATCTATCACCCATCATCCTCCATCTATCACCCATCACCCTCCATCTATCACCCATCATCCTCCATCTATCACCCATCACCCTCCACCCTCCATCTATCACCCATCACCCTCCATCTATCACCCATCACCCTCCATCTATCACCCATCACCCTCCATCTATCACCCATCACCCTCCACCCTCCATCTATCCCTCCCTCTGTCCTATATTCAGGATCCTAAAGCTCCTGTAATCTGTCCCAACAGACTGACCAATCAGAGTCAGTGTTTCTTTTTTTGTTTACTCTGTGTGGATGAAACATTGTTTGTTTATTTAATGAAGCTGTAAATAATCTGTGGTGTTAAAGCCACTGAAAGGACGAAGAGGAGGCGACATGACTGAGCTAATGAAGACCTGCACTGACTCCTCTACAGCAACTGGGACAACTGGGAATTAAGAGAGGAGAGGAGGGGGGGGGGAGAGGAGGGGGGGGGGGGAGGGGGGGGGGGAGGGAGAGGAGGAAGAGGAAGAGGAGGGAGAGGGGGAGGAGGAGGAGGAGGAGGAGGAGGACGAGGGAGAGGGAGAGGAGAGGAGGGAGAGGCGGAGGAGGAGGAGGGAGAGGAAGAGGAGGGAGAGGGGGAGGGAGAGGAGGGGGGAGAGGGAGGGGGAGGGAGAGGGAGAGGAGGGGGGAGGGGGAGGAGGGAGAGGAGAGAGTCTTTAGAGCCTAGTTTCACTTTGTTTACATCTGTGTGTGTGTGTCCAGTCTGTTCATGCCCATATAAGGACAGCTGAGTCACTTGTGATGTAACATGAACAAAAAGTCCAGGTCCTGCTCCTCCCCTCCCAGCTGCAGGGGGCGGAGCCTGTCCCCCTGTGGCAGAGGGGCTTTAACCCTGCTCAGTTTATTCCCTGTGTCTCACTCCATCTGTCTCATCCAGCCCCACAGCAGCAGGAGTAGTGAGAGGAGGAGGAGCAGCTAGTGGGACCGCGGTGCTGAGAGGAGGTGCGAGAGGAGGAGCAGCAGGAGGAGGAGGAGGCGTGGAGCAGAGAAGCAACAGCAGCAGCGGTGGTCGGCAGTGGCAGGAGGCCAGACAGGAGCGGAAGGAGATCCCACAACTCCTGCACCTGCACCAGGAGGAGAAGAGGAAGGAGGAGGACCAGGACTGTCCCACTGCTGCTCCCAGAGGCCTCCTCAGGCGCTGCGTGGAAACCAAGGAGCGGGCCGAAGAGGAGCTGCGACAGAGGGAGGCGCAGCAGCTGGACTTCCGCTCGCTGCTGGGACGCCGAGCTTTCCACGCCAAAAACAATCACCAGGAAGAAGAGCACAGGGAGGCCGGCACCGAGCACCGCCGCCACATGGATTTTAAGGCCAACCTCAAGGGGGTCAAACCCAAGACGGACGAGAAGGGGAACTCCCCTCAGCAGGTCGACTTCCGCAGCGTGCTGGGGAAGAAGGGTGCTGCTGGCAGCAACGGCAACAAGCCTGCAGAGACACCTGGAAAGAACTCCGCTGACTTCCGCTCCGTCCTCGGCAACAAAAAGAAACCAGGGAGCCCGGAGAAGAACGGCGAGAAGGTGGACGTGAACAACTGTGTGGATGGAGGGATTAAGGAGACGAGCAAGGGAGGAGGAGGAGGAGGAGGAGGAGGAGGAGGCAAGGCGCCGGAGTTTGTGGAGAAGCTGAGCGACGTGACGGTGCTGGACGGCCAGCGGCTCCGGCTGCAGTGCCGCCTCAACGCAGCCGCTGATGTCTCTGTCACCTGGACGCTGGATGGGAAGGTCATCAAGCCGTCCAAGTTTATCGTCCTCGCCAACGAAGGTCAGAGGTCACACTCAGATCAACAGGAAGGGTTTAAATGTTGGCAGCTGCCTCGTACAGAGGGTTCTGTCTGAGGAGGTCAGTGAGAGGTGGCGGCAGGTGCACCAGCAGAAGAATCATCGCACACTTTAGGCAGCAGCAGGTTACACCGCCCAGTGTCTGCAGGCTTAGTGTCCAAGTGTGAAGGTGGAGTCAGGACATTTAGCTCTGAACCAACTGTTGATGGAGCAGAGAGGATTCAGACTCTATTAATAGACCACAGATGTGAAACAATAGAGCGCAGGGAGGATGTGACTATTGCTGGTATTTCATATGGGAACAGATCACTTTACAGACCACACACACACTCAGCTGTCTGAACTGCACCTGTGAGGTCCAGCATGGATGCATTCATCCTGCTGCAGGATTCTGTCCCCACAGCCTCCGCTCGTCCTGCAGCTCTGTTTATGGAGGCTTATAACAGAACATGAGGATTTATTTCAGTACAGTATTCAGCCTCTCGCCTTGCCTCTACAGTTTCATCTGTTATTCTAAACTGAAGCTGTATTTAAGCCACGACAGGACTCAGTATTGTCTGTGAGTCAGGACAGGCTGTGATAAGGTCAAAGGTCAGTCAGTACTGATTCCTGCTCAAACATGAAACTGTACTAGAACCTGTGTAACCCGCACAGCCTCCATCACTGTGGTGCTGTTTCAGACATGTGATCATGAGGCTAACTTTATCAGGAAAGCTCAGCCTCAGGGTCAGACATGTCTGATATCCAGGCTGCAGTCAGCCTCTGTCTGTCCGGTCAGGTAATGACAGGTAGACGCCACCAGTCAGAGCTCATCAGACAGCCAGGTCCTCACAGGGATACCAACACTCACACAGCGAGTCCTGTGGAGGCTGACACAGTGAAGACCTGCTGCTCCATCTGTGTGTACGTGTGTGTTTATGAACACTGAGGATTCCCTGTGTGTGTGTGTGTGTGTGTGTGTGTGTGTGTGCAGTAATCCCTGCCTGTGGTATTTCGGTCCCGAGGACATCCCCTCATGCATTACTCTGTGTGTTTATCCTGCCTACAGAGGACTTGTGTTCAGTGATCACAGAGATGTTCTCAGACAGGCAGCTGTAGCTGCACACACACACACACACACACACACACACTCTGCTCCACACCACAAAGGTCTGGCTGATGGAGACCTGCTGAGGAGGCTCTGTCTGTGTGGCTGCATGCAGAGTGCTGGTTGTTCAGGTCAGACTGATCTGTTGGATCACAGAGGTCTGCAGAGAGCGCCCCTCTCAGGTGGACTTGGCTAAGACACACCTCACATTAGGAATGATTCAGGAGTCTTTACGCAGCAGGCTGAACACGGTGAGATGACAGATCAGCATTAAGAAGTGCAGCGATGCTCTGATTCCTACGTCCTGAGGTAGATACGATAGGTCCTCCAGTCTGAATGTCTTTGTGGACAGACGGCCAGTGATGGCTGCTCCTGGATGTCATGCTTTGTGTTAATGTGTTGTTGTGTTTGCAGGCGGGCTCTGCTCTCTGACCATTGACAAAGCTCTGCCAGAGGATGAAGGCCAGTACAGATGCAGAGCAGAGAGCCCAGCGGGCCGGGCGGAGTGCTCCTGTATGGTCCTAGTGGACGGTAAGGACGACGTCATTATTGTTATTTACTGCATGTGTACACTGTGTAAGGTCAACTCTCAGGAGATCACAACCATGACTGTAGAAGGAGCAGAGACGTGGACAGGTTCAGCACTCTGTGTACACATATTCAAAACTCTATTACAAAAATGACAAAGAAATAGAAGATTTCATCATTTCCAGTTCACAAAAATCTGAAACATGTTGGTATGAGACAGCCCAGACCTCCTCCCTCCAACCCCTCATTTCCCAGGATTCCTCAGGAGCCTCCATCTGTGCAGAGTTTCCTGTAATTAGAATGAATCTGCACAAACAGTCTGTATTTATCACAGATCTCTGTTCCTGGAGCTGGTGTCCACCATGGGCCGAGGCTGATGGGAAATCAGCTGTTCATCTCTCAGCCTGACTTAATGGCAGCGGTCTGTAAACATCAGAGCTCCTCTGTCTGCTCCTCCGAAGCCTCCGCTGCCGTCCTGCGTCTCTGCACTGAGCTGGAGTTCAGTGCTAAATATTTAGCAGCACACAAACAGCTGCTTTAATTAAAACTGCTGCCTGTTTGTGTGTCTCTGGAGGAACTGAGTCCAACGGCAACAATTCTGCAGAGTTATGTTTGTGTAACATGAGACACTCTGAGGACACAGATCAGGTTCAGAGAGGACGTCCCCAGACCTCTGAGCTAAAGGTAGCCTGACCGGGCTGATGTGGGATGTGGAGGTCCATCAGAGGCAGTTCCAGTCACCTGTCTCTGAGCAGTCCAGATCAGCTGTCTCCACACATCTGGACAACATCTGCACCCCTCAGTGAACCCCACACCGACCCCTGAGGACTGGTGATGACATCACCAGCAGCTTTGACCATGGCCTTTCAAAGTTTAACCAATGAGATCCCGGCTCTGCGTGACATCACAGATGTGAGCTGCAGAGTGATGGAGGTCTCACACAGTCTGTCTTTTTCCCCTCATGGGTCGGTCTGCATGGACTGAGAGGAGCTTCACACCAAACACAGTCCGTTCCAAAGTTCCAAAGTTCCAAAGTTCCACATATTGATCACTGATCAGAGGGGGGGGGTACATGATCTGATCCAAAGCTAAGCTCACAGATGTCATGGAGCAGCTGTGTGCACATATTTAACACCTGTCCCCCTCTGTCTCCCTGTCCCTCTGTCTCCCTGTCCCCCTCTGTCTCCCTGTCCCTCTGTCTCCCTGTCCCTCTCTGTCTCCCTGTCCCTCTCTGTCTCCCTGTCCCTCTCTGTCTCCCTGTCCCTCTCTGTCTCCCTGTCCCTCTCTGTCTTCTGTCCCCCTCTGTCTCCCTGTCCCTCTCTGTCTCCCTGTCCCTCTCTGTCTTCTGTCCCCCTCTGTCTCCCTGTCCCTCTCTGTCTCCCTGTCCCTCTCTGTCTTCTGTCCCCCTCTGTCTCCCTGTCCCTCTCTGTCTACTTATCCCCCTCTGTCTCCCTGTCCCTCTCTGTCTCCTCTCTCCCTCTGTCTCCCTGTCCCTCTCTGTCTCCCTGTCCCTCTCTGTCTACTTATCCCCCTCTGTCTCCCTGTCCCTCTCTGTCTCCTCTCTCCCTCTGTCTCCCTGTCCCCCTCTGTCTCCTTGTCCCCCTCTGTCTCCCTTTGTCTCCCTCTGTCCCTCTCTGTCCCCCCCCCCCCTCCTTTGTCTCTCGCCCTCATGCAGACCCTACAGAAAACTCTCCAGCGGACAAGAAGTCCAAGAAGGCGACTCCGACCTCAGAGAGTGAGTTTCCAAAATATGCAGCTGCAGCAGCCTCTTTCCTTTTGTCCCAATATGGAGCTGCAGGCTGGGATCACTGGTTCCCACACACACACACACACACACACACACACACAGACACACACACACACACACACAGAAGGCTGCTGGTTCTATTTTAAAGCATCTCTGTGTATCATTGGAAACATCAGTTCGTACATCACTGTCAGATTATTATTCCTACCTCCGTAACAGTAAACCCTCTGCACATTAAGACCACGTTTCCCATCATCCCTGGTGCCCCCCCCCCCCCCCCCCCCCCCCCCCCCCTCTGAATACCATAAACATTCCATAAAGCTTTCATGGCTCGGCCTCCATCGAGCTCTTATTTATGCTCCATCGCTGCACCTGGCTGGTTTCAACTTTAAGTTCATTTCTGTCTTTACATATGAACTTCATGACAATCCCGTCTGCATTTCTGTCTTCATGAAGTGTGAGTGTGTGTGTGTGTGTGTGTTTGACTTTGAGTTGTCTTTCTGTCTTCAGCCCCCAGTGGAAAATTGACTCTTATCTTTATGATCCGAGTCTTAATCCTTCCTGCACTCTCTGTGTCTGTGTGTGTGTGTGTGTGTGTGTGTGTGTGTGTGTGTGTGTGTGTGTGTGTCTGTGTGTGTCTGTGTGTGTGTGTGTCTGTGTGTGTGTGTGTGTGTGTCTGTCTGTGTGTGTGCATTCCTCAGTGTAGATTCACTGCTGTGGATGGATGGGGCTGTAACTGACTGTATGTTGACCGTGGCCTGGCTCTGATCAGGTTTATGAGGTTCTGGAGGCAGCTTCAGCAGCTGAGTCTCAGATCTGGTCTCAGATCCTGGACTCTGCTGCTGCCATTTGTAACATGAGATTGGACTTTTCTTTTGTTGGTGCTAAGCTAAAAGTTTTCTACAGTTTCCACACTCAGCTGAAGCAGGTCTAACTAGCGTTAGCTCCTGCTAATGCTAGTCAGCTGATTAGTAACCACAGGATATAGTTGTTAGGTTAGCAACGTGCTTTCACATGTTAGCATGACTCCATGCTTATGGCTTGTCTTCATGTCCAGCAGAGTCATTATTGCAGTTGAAGCTGAAAGCTGTGCTGACACACTCTGAGGTGCAGGATGGTTGCAGGCTAACATTATGCTTGGTGTGCTACTCTGCAGAGTGTTGCACGCCTCCTACATGTGTGCCTGCGGCCTCCTCAAACTGCCAGGTTCCTCCTGCTTTAGCCTTTCACTACCTGGAGGAGGAGGAGTTAAACCTCAGTGAAGCCTTCAGTGAAGCAAGGTGACAAAAGAAATTCAGTTTCAGACTGAAGTGCTGGACATGAGGAGACACTGAGTCCTCTGCAGAGTTTCTGATCTGAGCTGCAGGAGGGAGGACGGGGAGATGGGGGAGGTGTGGGGGGGAGCACTGGGAGCTCTTCGTGGCTTCTCTCCCACACTTCCATTTAAGGGCTTGTTTCTGACTCTGCCCGCTCTGTCAGACTTTGTTTTACTTCACAGATTAAAACCCTGAAAGTGTCTCTCCTTTTAAGAAGCTCCGCGGCTTCATGCTGCTGGTGGGGGTTAAAAGAGCCGCGAGCAGAGCTGGCTGTACGGCTCGCACAGATGCCCCCACATATATGTCTGTGGGGGTGGGCTCATGTTTGAGGCATGGTCACAGGTATTGATTTATTGATTCATGGAGCATTAACTGTTCAAACTTCATTAATGGTTGTTACTGCAGTCTTAGCGTCAGAGGACACACCTGTCCAGAGGAAGACACTTCTAACAGGACGAGGGAACAGGAAGTGCTGACATGTTTTAGGACTCGTTCCTGTGGTGCAGTATTACCTGTGAAGCTGTGAGGGCGGGCACGCACCGTGGTGCAGAGGTGGGGGCCTCTCTGTGTGGAGTTTGTCTGGCTTCCTGCCAAATACAAAGATGTGCTCCTTAAGGGTTAATTACAGATAATGAATGGGCCTGTGATGGACTGGTTACCTGTCCACGGTGTACCCCGCCTCTGGCCCATTGACAGGCTCCAGGCTTTAAACACGAGGTCACTGTCACATGATCAGACGGGCTGCATCAGTGCCATCAGTACGTACATAGTCTCGCTGATGTAGTGCCTTCATGATGCATTGTGGGATTCACTGAGTGCACTTTATGGGGTTAAATGATTCTCAGTGTTCAGACACACTACCACACAGTAAACACTGTGCACTACTCTGCATGTAGGGGCTGGATTCAGATGCAGCCTCAGTCTGTGTCAGTTACCATGGTAACACCACTGAATTACTAGAAGATGGATGTACAGACTGATCATCCATCAGAGACAGATAGGTGGCGACAGTGATAATAAGAGTGTTAACTCACCGACTCCTCTGAGACACACACAGCTGAAGGCCCACTGCCAACGCATAGCAGCACCTCCACCTGTTAGCACAGGGTGATGTGCCAGACTGAGTGTGTGTGTGTGTGTGTGTGTGTGTGTCTGTGTGTGTGTGTGTCTGTGTGTGTGTGTCTGTGTGTGTGTCTGTGTGTGTGTGAGTGTGTCTGTGTGTGTGTGTCTGTGTGTGTGTGAGTGTGTCTGTGTGTGTGTGTGTGTGTCTGTGTGTGTGTGTGTCTGTGTGTGTGTGTGTCTGTGTGTGTGTCTGTGTGTGTGTGTGTGTGTCTGTGTGTGTGTGTGTCTGTGTATGAGTGTGTCTGTGCGTCTGTGTGTGTGTGTGTGTGTGTGTGTGTGTGTGTGTGTGTGTCTGTGTGTGTGTGAGTGTGTCTGTGTGTGTGTGTCTGTGTATGAGTGTGTCTGTGCGTCTGTGTGTGTGTCTGTGTGTGTGTGTGTGTGTGAGTGTCTCTGTGTGTGTGTCTGTGTGTGTGTCTGTGTGTCTGTGTCTGTGTGTGTGTCTGTGTGTGTGTCTGTGTGTGTGTCTCTGTCTGTGTGTCTGTGTGTGTGTGAGTGTGTGTGTGTCTGTGTGTGTCTCTGTGTGTGTCTGTGTGTGTCTCTGTGTGTGTCTCTGTGTGTGTCTGTGTGTGTCTGTGTGTGTCTCTGTGTGTGTGTCTGTGTCTGTGTGTGTGTCTGTGTGTGTGTCTGTGTCTCTGTGTGTGTCTCTGTGTGTGTCTGTGTCTCTGTGTGTGTCTCTGTGTGTGTCTGTGTGTGTCTCTGTGTGTCTGTGTGTCTGTGTGTGTGTCTGTGTCTCTGTGTGTGTCTCTGTGTGTGTCTGTGTGTGTCTCTGTGTGTGTCTGTGTCTCTGTGTGTCTCTGTGTGTCTGTGTGTGTCTCTGTGTGTGTCTCTGTGTGTCTGTGTGTGTCTGTGTGTGTCTCTGTGTGTGTCTGTGTGTGTCTCTGTGTGTCTCTGTGTGCCTCTGTCTGTGTCTCTGTGTGTGTCTCTGTGTGTGTCTGTGTGTGTCTCTGTGTGTGTCTCTGTGTGTCTCTGTGTGTGTCTGTGTGTGTCTCTGTGTGTCTCTGTGTGTGTCTGTGTGTGTCTCTGTGTGTCTCTGTGTGTCTGTGTGTGTCTCTGTGTGTGTCTCTGTGTGTCTGTGTGTGTCTGTGTGTGTCTCTGTGTGTGTCTGTGTGTGTCTGTGTGTCTCTGTGTGCCTCTGTCTGTGTCTCTGTGTGTGTCTCTGTGTGTGTCTGTGTGTGTCTCTGTGTGTGTCTCTGTGTGTCTCTGTGTGTGTCTGTGTGTGTCTCTGTGTGTCTCTGTGTGTGTCTCTGTGTGTCTCTGTGTCTCTGTGTGTCTGTGTGTCTCTGTGTGTTATGTTAAACAGTTGCACATCAATCCTTCGCTCCAGCAGCAGCTCTGTCAGTTTTATTTAACACGTCGCTCTCGTGTTCTGTTATTCTTATCTGCTCACAGACACACACACAGACACACACACACAGTGTGCTGTGATGGACAGCCTGGACCTCCTCCACCTGCACCAACACACACCAATAAATAGCAGGCTACATCTGAAATATGTAACAGCAGCATGTCTGAACTCTGATCTTTAGCATGTCGTGGATCAGGTCTCTGATTGGCTCAGACAGCTGCTGACAACAACAACACAGCTGTCCGTCATTGTTTCAACAACAAACAACAAACGCTCTGCAGCTCAGTCAGCACTGAAACTCTACACTCTCTGTGATCCAGATCCCGGCGTGTGATCCAGGGTCAGCCTTTGGGCCATAGTTTAGTCATCATGTCATCTCTCTGTTGTGTACAGTTGCCATGGTAACCACTAGCATTAGCTGAGTGTGTGTGATCGTGTTGAGAAGTTAAAGCAGATCTTTGGTCAGTAAAGATCTCAGAGGATTTGCTCTGTACATGGTAATGACTCCATGTCTGTGCTGAGAGCGCCCCCCTTTGGACAGAGGTCCTCCTGTCTGTTAACACAGAGTGTGTGTTGGAGCTTCCACTAGTGTGTGTGTGTGCGTGTGATGCTGTGTGTGTGTTTGTGACGCTGTGTGTGTGTTTGTGACGCTGTGTGTGTGTGTGACCTTCTCAGATGGCAGCAGGCTTAGCTTTAATCACAGACTGTTTGGTCCCATCAGGTGTTCAGAAGAAGACGACAGGTTCATTACCAACATGAAAACATTCCTCTGCAGGAACTGTTTCCTGCATCCAGAGGACTGTTTTTAGTTTGTCCATATATGGTCATGTCAGACGTTCCTCGCCTGTGTGTGTGATGCTGTGTGTGTGTGTCTCTGTGTGTGTGATGCTGTGTGTGTCTGTGTGTGTGTCTGTGTGTGTGTGATGCTGTGTGTGTCTGTGTGTGTGTCTCTGTGTGTGTGATGCTGTGTGTGTGTCTGTGTGTGTGTCTGTGTGTGTCTGTGTGTGTGTCTCTGTGTGTGTGATGCTGTGTGTGTGTCTGTGTGTGTGTCTGTGTGTGTGTGTGTGATGCTGTGTGTCTGTGTGTGTGTGATGCTGTGTGTGTGTCTGTGTGTGTGTCTCTGTGTGTGTGTGTGATGCTGTGTGTCTCTGTGTGTGTGTCTCTGTGTGTGTGTCTCTGTGTGTGATGCTGTGTGTGTCTGTGTGTGTGTCTCTGTGTGTGTGTGTGATGCTGTGTGTCTGTGTGTGTGTCTGTGTGTGTGTGATGCTGTGTGTGTGTCTGTGTGTGTGTCTCTGTGTGTGTGTGTGATGCTGTGTGTCTCTGTGTGTGTGTCTCTGTGTGTGTGTCTCTGTGTGTGTGTGTGTCACCCCTCTCTCAGCCCGCTCACACTGACTGTCTGTCTGCTTTGTGTGTTTCAGGTGAAGCCAGAATAAAGAAGCCGACCCCAAAGACTCCTCCCAAACAAGGTGAGCCCCCCCCCCCCTGCAGGGTTTACCTGTCAGTGTAACAACAGAAACCAAAGAGGTGCATTATGGGAAATGTAGGACTGTATGCAGGAAACACCCAAAATGACAATGATCTAATAATAATGTGTGGAGTCCTCTCCCTGAGCCTGCGAGGGTTTTCTCCTCCCACACTAAGACGTGCTTGTTGGTGAGTGTGAACGGTTGTCTGTGTGTGTCTGTGTGTGTTTGTGTGTGATGCTGTGTGAGTGTGTGTGTGTGATGCTGTGTGTGTGTGTGTGTGTCTGTGTTTGTGTGTGAGTGTGTGTGATGCTGTTTATGTGTGTGTGTGAGTGTGTGTGATGCTGTGTGTGTGTGTCTGTGTGTGTGTGTGATGCTGTGTGTGAGTGTGTGTGATGCTGTGTGTGTGTGTGTGTCTGTGTGTGTGTGTGTGAGTGTGTGTGATGCTGTGTGTGTGTGTCTGTGTGTGAGTGTGTGTGATGCTGTGTGTGTGTGTGAGTGTGTGTGATGCTGTGTGTGTGTGTCTGTGTGTGTGAGTGTGATGCTGTGTGTGTGTGTGTGTCTGTGTGTGTGTGTGTGAGTGTGATGCTGTGTGAGTGTGTGTGTGTGATGCTGTGTGTGTGTCTGTGTGTGATGCTGTGTGAGTGTGTGTGTGTGATGCTGTGTGTGTGTGTGTGTCTGTGTATGTCTGTGTGTGATGCTGTGTGAGTGTGTGATGCTGTGTGAGTGTGTGTGTGAGTGTGTGTGAGTGTGTGTGATGCTGTGTGAGTGTGTGTGTGTGTGTGTGATGCTGTGTGAGTGTGTGTGTGTGTGAGTGTGTGTGATGCTGTGTGAGTGTGTGTGTGTGAGTGTGTGTGAGTGTGTGTGATGCTGTGTGAGTGTCTGTGTATGTGTGTGCGTGTCGCCCTGTGACGGACTGGTGACCTGTGAGTGACCCCGCCTCTCACTTGCTGGGATAGGCTCCAGCCCTGTGACCCTGCGCTGCAGGACAGCAGGGGGCGCCGCTGACTCTGAGCACAGATCTACTCTGAAGTGATAGTTAATATTTGTGGTCTGTTTTGATCAGTTTGCCTCGGAGGACGTTTCTACATCTTTAAAGGAACAATTTGATGTCTGCTGCTGGAACTAGTTTGTGTCTGCTTCCGTTGTCTTGTCCCTTTTGGCCGTCATGTATTATTGATCATTGATTTGCTGGTCCAGCTCTGCCTCCTCAGATCCTGCAGTTCCCAGAGGACATGAAGATCCTGGCGGGCGAGAAGGTGGAGATTCTCTGTAAGTTCTCTGGAGCTCAACCCATCAACTGCACCTGGCTGAAATTCAGGAAACCAGTGAGTCACACACACACACAGGCTGAGGCTATTGATTACTGATCATAAAGGAGGTTGTTTCTTATAGTTTGACCTGAAGAGTAGTGAGGTGCATCATGGAGAGTCTGAGGCCTGCAACAGTCTGAGGGTGCGGACCTGGATCATGAAGCAGGTCTTTGTGTGACAGTCAGTCTGCTGTGTCCCCTTCAGATCCAGGAGGGCTCGTGTGACGTCTCCATAGAGAGCACCGACAGCAGCAGCAAGCTGACCATCGGCAGCGGGCAGCAGGAACACTGCGGCTGCTACACCGTGGAGCTGAGGAACAGCTACGGCCTCCGACAGGCCGCCCTCAACCTGACCATAGTTGGTGAGACTCACTGAAGCCCGGTGACCCGGCAGCTGTTGCTGCAGTGGCTGATTAAGAGGTGTGGATGTGAGCTTTAATGTGTGATGTGATGGAAGGCTTTACTCTGACTGACTGGTGCAGGGTGAGACTTCTCTCTGAAGTGTTCTGTAGCGCCCCCTTCAGCAGGGGCACAGAGATGTCAGGGTGCTGTGTCTGTACTGAACTGTGCAGCCTTTAGGGGTCAGTGTCTTCATCCTTCTCTCTTCCCCCAGACAAACCTGACCCACCAGCGAAGGTTCCTGCAGCCTCAGATATCGGGCGGTCCAGTCTGACGCTGTCCTGGTACGGGCCGACCTACGACGGAGGCAGTGCCGTGCAGTCCTACAACCTGGAGATCTGGGACTCAACAGAGCAACAGTGGAAACACCTGATGTCCTGCAACAGCACCTCCTACAACATACAGGTGTGTGTCTGTGCGCCCACACAGCCTCAGAAGCACACATCTTCTCAAAGCTGTGTGTTTGTCTCTAGAACCTTCTTCCAGACCGGCAGTACAAGTTTCGTGTCCGCGCTCAGAACATCTACGGGGTCGGAGAGCCAAGTGCTGAGTCTGAACCGGTGACTGTTGGGCTGGACGATGGTGAGACCAATCAGACTAACACGTTCATGTGTTCATACAACAAGTCATGACCCAACAGCTTGTCTAAAGACATCTGGACACTGTCTCTTTACCAAAGAGCTTTATGGCTTCAGGTTTACAAAGGAGACCTTGTAGGAGGGTCAGGACAAAGTCTGTCTGAGCCTCACACACACACTTTAAGGTTTGTGTTGGTCCAGAACAGTCCATCAAACCAGGAGAGACTCCGCCCCTGATGGGTCTGTGACTGTGGTGTGCTGTGGTGGTTTCTGGTGCTGGTCCACAGACCCTGAAGGCAGTAGGCATGACTTAGACGTTAGATGTTAGACAGGTGTGGTGAGAGAGCGCAGGAGAGACAGGAAGTCACATTTATCAAACCTGAAACCACATGTGTGGTCCAGTTCCTGTGTCATCGTAACGGTCCACAGAACAAAGTAACACACTACAGAGCGTCACACTAACACAGCAGCAGCCTCGCTGAGCCACTAACCGAACTAACAGCCTCTGTTCACCCACAGACGGCCCCGAGGACGCCGAGGCCGAGGAGGAGGACGACGGTACGCCCACATCACTTCCTGTTTCACTGCATCAGCTCATTAACTTCATACAAACTACACATATCGCTTGATGTCATGAAATCATGTGACAACATGACCTAACATGACACGACACACACACAGCATCCCATCAGAGTTAATGACTGACCCGACCTCTGTGTGCTTGTGTCAGACTCTGAGAAGGAGCCGGACTACAGAGACGTGACCATCAGAACTGACATGAAGGTGAAGGAGCTGTACGACGTGGAGGAGAGGCTGGGAACGTAAGGCTCCGCCCACACTCTTCTCTTCCACAGCGCTCCAGGGCCTCTGCAGAACACAGTTTTAACTGTGTGTGTGCCACAGGGGGAAGTTCGGTCAGGTCTTCAAACTGGTGGAGAAGGCGACAAAAAAGGTTTGGGCGGGAAAGTTCATCAAGGCGTACTCTGCGAAGGACAAGGAGAACGTGCGGCAGGAGATCGGCATCATGAACAGTCTCCACCACCCCAAACTGGTCCAGTGCATCGACGCCTTCGAGGGCAAGTCTGACATCGTCATGGTCCTGGAGATGTAGGTGCTCCTTACATTCAGTGAGCTGTTGTTATTGTATTGATCAGTCTGCACATGATCAGTGTGTTAACCCCGTCATCACTGACTGATGGTCCTGGCCTGCAGGGAGGAGGCGTGTTGTTCATGTACACACATCCCACCCACACAGAGCTGATCCTGACTCTGGCTGACTGAGGATCAGCTCTGCAGAGGACAGTCTCAGTAATTTGATCTCCAAACTCAGCAGAGATGGTTCTGATAGTTGGAAAATAATTCTCTGGCCAACTATGAGAGGAATGTAAGCTGCTGCTTCCTGCCTGCTAACCACAGCCAGCTCACTGTCATCCATCAGACCATGAACCCATGCACTGTGATGGCTGCAACCTGAACTCTCAGCTGCTGAGTGAGGAGGAGGTCAGGGTAAATACAAGCAGCAGACGGGGGGTGTTACTGTTAGTGCTGTAGTACACCAACATGAACCTCCAGCCTGGTGCAGACTGCAGACACAGCCTGATACACAGCAGACAGGATCCATCAGCTGATCTAACAGCACAGAGCGGGGCATCATCCACCACCCACAGAATCCCACAGCAACCCACAGAAACCCACAGAATCCCACAGAAACCCACAGAAACCCAGAACAACCCACAGAATCCCACAGCAACCCACAGAATCCCACAGCAACCCACAGAATCCCACAGCAACCCACAGAAACCCAGAACAACCCACAGAATCCCACAGCAACCCACAGAATCCCACAGCAACCCACAGAATCCCACAGCAACCCACAGAAACCCACAGCAACCCACAGAAACCCACAGCAACCCACAGAAACCCACAGCAACCCACAGAAACCCACAGAATCCCACAGCAACCCACAGAATCCCACAGCAACCCACAGAAACCCACAGCAACCCACAGCAACCCACAGCAACCCACAGAATCCCACAGAAACCCACAGCAACCCACAGAAACCCACAGAAT
>NC_041041.1:442500-495000 GCF_900634625.1 Parambassis ranga
TACCCCCCCCCTGTTTGTATGTAGATGGACTTTATAATCAGTTTGATGAACTGTATGAGACACTACGACTGTAGTTACTCACAGATAATAATAAACCTGATCACAAACCAAGCAGCTGTGTGTGTCTGTGTGTGTGTGTACAGTGTCACTGTACAGGCTGATCAATACCTGATGACCAATCAAGCTAAATATAAACTGGATTCTGATAGCTTGAAGAGTTCTGTATTGATTGATCCAGCTTCAGAATCTGCAGGTGAACTCCTTGACTCATCCCTGACGCGTGGAGTCTGCTCCAGCTTCATGTTGCATCAACACGAGTAAACATCAATATAACAGTAAACAGAGTTTACCTGTAGGTAGAGACCCTGTCCCGGCACATGTCTGCAGTCTGGAGGAATTATTGTTTGGCTCCATCAGGCAGGGTTTTATATATATATATATATATATATATTTATATAACATGTATGAGCTGCTAAGGAATGAATGGAAACATGGTGTCATGGTTGTAACAACAGCCTTGATGTATTCCTGTGGACTTGATCAGAATCCATCTGTGCAATGACTCCCCCTTGTGTGAGCAGGTGAAACTACACTGGATGAACGTAGAGCGAAACGTCTTCTAGAAAACTCTACAAGTCCAGACGCCTCGCTTCAATCTTCTCTACGTATGATGACCTGGATGACTGAGAATCTTCATCAACATACACTGGATGAAGAACAACCTGAACATGAACAGCTGATCAGCCTGCTACGAGAAAAAGAACTGCTTCCTGACTGCGCATGACCAGAAACGCTTTGAATCACTGTGAAAGCTCTCCAGCAGAAAGTTAAATAAAGTAGGGGGCGCTGTCTGCTAAACCCAGCGGAAATAGTTTGTGCGCATGCTCAGCAGGATCAGCCGTGTTCCTGCGTTTCTGTGAGTTCGGTGCCGTTGTTGTGTCGTTGGTCTCCGGTAAACAGGATGGCCGGCACCGCGCTGAAGAGACTCATGGCGGAGTATAAACGTGAGTGACCCGAGCTGCTCTCAGCCGGCGGAAGAACTCGGCACGTTAGCTAACAGCTAGCAGCTAACAGCTAACAGCTAGCAGCTAGCAGCTAACAGCTAGCAGCTAGCGGGCTGCAGCCGCTTCCTGTAGATCTGCCCGGTCAGGATCTGTGTCTTCCTCAGAGGCCGCTTGTTTACGTGGAGCACACACAGTCTGGATACTTCGGCTTCTTTTTAAACGTCCAGTGTCATTAGTTATGTTCATATGTTTAGTGTGGGCAGCTTTCCGCGCAGAACCGTCTCCACGGACCGCTGTTAGATCCAGGCTAACCTGTGCGGCTGTGAAGTCCACCTGAGCATCACAATAACACCGACGGCTCCAACTTAATAAACGGCTAGTTCCTGCTAGCAGTTTACTACGGTTAGCATGTTAGCATAGCTTTTATAAAGCTAAATATCAAGGGTGTATTTCTAAAACGTGACAATATAGAGAATGTGTTTGAACGTGTAGGCCATTCAGTAACAGCTGATGTGTTGTGTGTGATGCAGAGTGTGTGTGTGTGTGTGTCTTCGGTCAGAGGTCAGTGATGTGTGTGTTTGTCTTTCAGAGCTCACACTGAACCCACCTGAGGGCATCGTAGCAGGTGAGGAGCGGTTACACGAGCTGCACCCACACACCACAGAGCTCCATGAGTCCACGCCAGGCTCGGACCTCAGTGAAGTGTGTGTGCAGCTGCACAGGGACACACAGGGACACACAGGGACACACTCCGAGCATGAAGAGACACTAACCTGTGTTTGTCCTGCAGGTCCGGCCAACGAGGAGAACTTCTTCGAGTGGGAGGCGCTCATCATGTGAGTACATCGCCATGGAAACGAACACATCCTGACCCTGTAGAACATTTGATTCAGATTCAGTAAAAACAGAAAGTCCTGCCCTCCTCAGCAACAAGCAGGAGGCCATGATGGAGCGGCAGTCACATGACAACACTCAGTGACGTGTGTGGGGAAAGCTCGTACCTTCTGAATGTGTTGTAGCTGTTGTATATTTACAGGAAGTGAGAGAGACCCAGGCAGAATGTTTCCACTGCTGTCAATGATAGTAAAGGAAGAAAGAAACCAGACACGTTCTACTGAAGTAGCACAAACAGATCAAAGTGGGCTTTATTGTCAAATCTGCTATATGTGCTGGACATACAGAGAATCCAAATTGCGTTACTCTTCACTCCGCAACATATAACATACAACTAAAAACTCAAGATAAATATAAAGTGTAAAAAATGTACCTGCAATGAGGCACACTCAAAAAGAAGGCACAATGCAGTGAGAGGGCAAAGGATGTACAGTGCAGTTTGCATGATGTAAACAGTCCAGGAATGGTTTAAGGGGTCAGGGTCAGGGTTCTTTTGTAGAGGGAAGGGGGAGAAAGTGGGGCCCAGCAGGGAGAGAGCTCAGCGTCCTGACAGCCTGGTGGATGAAGCTGTCCCTCAGTCTGCTGGTCCTGTCCCTCAGTCTGCTGGTCCTGTCCCTCAGTCTGCTGGTCCTGTCCCTCAGTCTGCTGGTCCTGGCCCTCAGTCTGCTGGTCCTGGCCCTCAGTCTGCTGGTCCTGGCCCTCAGTCTGCTGGTCCTGTCCCTCAGTCTGCTGGTCCTGTCCCTCAGTCTGCTGGTCCTGGCCCTCAGTCTGCTGGTCCTGGCCCTCAGTCTGCTGGTCCTGTCCCTCAGTCTGCTGGTCCTGTCCCTCAGTCTGCTGGTCCTGTCCCTCAGTCTGCTGGTCCTGTCCTGTCCCTCAGTCTGCTGGTCCTGTCCCTCAGTCTGCTGGTCCTGTCCCTCAGTCTGCTGGTCCTGTCCCTCAGTCTGCTGGTCCTGGCCCGGAGGCTTCAGTCTCTTTCCTGATGGCAGCAGACTGAAGACGGTGTGAAGGGTGGGTGGGGTCTCCTGTGATGCGGAGGGCCTTTCGGGTGAGACGGCTGTCGTAGAGGTCTTGGAGGGAGGGAGAGGGACGCCGGTGATCCTCTCAGCTGCTCTCACTATGCGATGAAGCGTCTTCCTGCAGGTGGCGGTGCAGGCTCCGTACCACACAGTGATGCAGCTGGACAGGATGCTCTCAACAGCCCCTCTGTAGAAGGTGCACAGGATGGAGGGAGGGGCTCTGGCTCTTCTGAGCTTGCAGAGGAAGTAGAGGCGCTGCTGTGCCTTCTTGGTCAGGGATGCAGTGTTAGTCCAGGAGAGGTCCTCAGTGATGTGCACACCCAGGAACTTGGTGCTGCTCACCTGCTCCACAGCAGCACCGTCGATGGTCAGAGGGGTGTGCTGACTGTGTGCTCTCCTGTAGTCCACAACCATCTCCTTTGTCTTCTCCACATTCAGGGAGAGGTTGTGGTCTCTGCACCACTCGGCCAGAAGGTGCACCTCATTCCTGTAGTTTGTTTCATCTCCACCGGAGATGAGACCCACGTTGGAGTTGTGTGTTGGCGTGCAGTCATGGTCAGCAGAGTGAAGAGGAGGGGGCTCAGCCCCGGTGTTCATTGTGATGGTGCTGGATGTGTTTCTGCCGACCCGCACTGTCTGAGGTCTCCCGGTGAGGAAGTCCAGCAGCCAGTTGCACAGCAAGGAGTTCAGCCCCAGCTGGTCCAGTTTGTTGATGAGCTGCTGTGGGATGATGGTGTTGAATGCTGAGCTGAAGTCTATGAACAGCATTCGAACGTATGAGTCTTTATTTTCCAGGTGGGTGAGAGCTGTGTGGAAACAGCATCACTGGTTGACCGGTTGGGCCGATATGCAAACTGGAAGGGGTCCAGAGAGGGGGGGAGGGCCGTCTGGATGTGTTTCATGACTAACTGTTCAAAGCACGTCATGATGATGGGTGCTACTGGACGGTAGTCATTGAAGCAGGCGGGGGTGGACTTCTTTGGCACAGGGATGATCGTGGTGGCTTTGAAGCAGGTGGGGACAACAGCCTGGCTCAGTGAGATGTTGAAGATGTCTGTAAACACCTCAGCGAGCTCCTCAGCACAGTCTCTGAGCACACGGCCAGGTATGTGTCAGGACCGGGAGCTTTGCAGCGTTCCTGGCCCTCAGCAGCCTGTAGACCTCCCCTGTCAGCCATGGTTTCTGACTGGCTCGAATGCTGACAGTCCTGGTTTGAGTTACATCATCAATACATTTGGTGATGTATGCAGTGACGGTCTCTGAGTACTCCTGGAGGTCAGTGCAGTCGTTGTGGGTTGCAGCCTGCTTAAACACATCCCAGTCTGTTGTGTTAAAACAGTCCTGTAAAGCTCCTGTGGCTCCCTCCTTAGTGATCAGCTGTTTGTTCAGTGATCAGCTGTTGTTCAGTGATCAGCTGTTGTTCAGTGATCAGCTGTTGTTCAGTGATCAGCTGTTTGTTCAGTGATCAGCTGTTGTTCAGTGATCAGCTGTTTGTTCAGTGATCAGCTGTTTGTTCAGTGATCAGCTGTTTGTTCAGTGATCAGCTGTTTGTTCAGTGATCAGCTGTTTGTTCAGTGATCAGCTGTTGGTTCAGTGATCAGCTGTTTGTTCAGTGATCAGCTGTTGTTCAGTGATCAGCTGTTTGTTCAGTGATCAGCTGTTGGTTCAGTGATCAGCTGTTTGTTCAGTGATCAGCTGTTGTTCAGTGATCAGCTGAACAGTCTGGATGCCTTCACGTCAGGCATGTTGATGCTAGTTATGTAAAAGCTCCACGGAGCTGTGTGGCTCTGACAGTCCAGAGGCGAGCTCTGCGTCTTAAAGTCCATCTGTGGAGCTCAGCAGGCCGGAATGAGGAGACCACAGGCCTGTGTGGAGCGGTGACTGTCTGTCTGTGGGTCTGCTGCAGGACGCTGTGGTTGCCGTGGTGTCAGTGAAGGCAGCAGGGTGAGTCATCATCATTAGGTGTAACTGAAGCTGCTGCTGCCGTTGCTGCTGGCGTGACAGCAGCCCTTCAATTTAACCCGCAGCTCATTCACTGCTCAACCGTCCACATAGCTGACATCACCTGATCCATGACATCACTGGGACCACATCCCATCATTACCTGGGGCAGTCAACAGTCAACAGCATCGTTCTTCTGCTGCTGTTTTTGAGTGTGACTGAGACCGGGCCTGGCTGCAGTAATGGCTGCCACAGTTCCTTCCTCAAGACATGACAGCAGGAAGTTTGGAGTCACATGACCTGACAGATGGTATCACACGCAGGAAGACTGCTGATAACCCGCCTGCCTCAGAGCGTCTGTGGCTGATTGGCCAGGCAGATATTCTATCAGAGTTTGTGGTTAATGATCAGAGCGGTCAGATATTCAAAGAGTCAGCTGATAATCTGTCATCACCTTCACACACTGATGCTCTATAGAAAGGGTTCTGGTGACATCTCACTGTTCCATCCTCAGCAGGGCTCTACATTTGCACTGGTTGCACTGGTGCGCCTAACTTTTTTCTTAGGTGCACCAGCACAAAATGTAGGTGCACCGCTTCACACTTAATCCATATATTTTTGTACACATCAGTACATTTTGTACATATGAACAGGCTTAATAATCACATATCATCATAAAATGAATTTGGACCTTGTATAATGAACACAGTTAAATAAAAAGTCAATAAATATTTTAATAGTGCTCATTCAAAAAGCCAACAGGTCTGCCTGTCAGAAATCCATCATGAAGATTCAGTTACAGCACTCTTCAGTTCCCTGTTTGCTTTCTCTCTCCTCACTTATCTATCTGCCAATGTGAATTAAAAATGATTACAATTATATACACCTTTATTTATTTAATAGTTGTGATTGAGATATATATTTTGTTTTCTTCAACACGTTTCTAATGCAGCTACAGTATCTCTTCTCTCATCTTCCTCACCTCTCTTCCTCTCTGCCTCTGTCTCCTCTCTTTCTAAAGCTGAGCTCCAGCTGACAGACTCTTCATTCTGTCTGTCACAGTTTCAGCTGTATGCAGACATCATCCTGGCAGACAATGCTCCACTGTAGCAGGATAATAACAGTTTAAATGGGTGTTCATCATGTAACCATGTTCTATAACTCCTTAAACCAGCTGACTGCTGTCAGTCAGAGTGACTCAGCCTTCATGGATGAACCTCACAGGTCAGATAACACTGTCCTCAGACCTGCTGTTCAGTCTGTTATGATGCTACGAGCACGTCACGCCCCCTCCCTGAACATGACCGGGACATGCTCTCAGTTCAGCAGTGACTTGGATCATAGACTTTCGAGCATCTTCAGCAGCAGTTTGAAGTATGAAGCCTCCAGAACCACCTGAATGTCCAACAGAGGACAGTGCAGTAGTCACTGAGAGTGTTTGTGTCCTCACCTCAGAGGGTCCATGACTATCAGCTGGGACCCAGATACAAACCTCTGACTGTGTGTGGATCTGACTGTGTGTGTGGATCTGACTGTGTGTGTGGATCTGACTGTGTGTGTGTTTCAGGGGGCCCCAGGACACGTGTTTTGAAGGTGGAGTGTTTCCGGCCGTCCTCAGTTTCCCCTCTGATTATCCGCTCAGTCCTCCAAAGATGAGGTTCACCTGTGACATGTTCCACCCCAACAGTAAGTCCACGCTCCGCCCCCTCACCTGTGCACACACACACACACTCTGCTGAGGGTTAGGATCATGTGTTGCAGTTTAATCTCACTTCCTGTTGAGCTTCTTCATTTGTCACTGATGTCATGTTAATGCGGGGTCATGTGACCACTCAGGCTTGAGGACACCTCAGAAAGCTGCTGAGAGGTTTGACTTCAGTCCTGTCATTTGACCTGTCACAACACGCCGCTCTGCTGCTGTTAGCATGCTGTTAGCATGTCGTTAGCATGCTGTCATTAGTGCTGTGATTAGTGGGCTGCAGGCTGAGCCATGATGTCAGAGGCGGTCTGAGCACGCTCAGGACTGATTAGAGGACAAGATGTTCAGTGACCCATCATCATCATCATCACACGCCAGCATGGCCCTGAGCTGAACTCTGAGCTGCAACTGTATCGTCTGAGCCTCCATCAACAGCCTGCAGCAGATAAAACACACGAAGAAGAAAACATTCATCTCAGGTTCCAGCAGGAAGAAACGTCAGCTTTACCTTCATAAGATCACTGCAGAGCTAAACTCACACGCAGGCTTTAAACTGTGTGTTCCGCTGAACTGATAATACGGACGTTACATCTCAGCTGCTGTAAACACGCTTTCATCTCTGATCTGTCTGGGCTCCATCGCTGCGTGTCGCAGGTGAGGCGTTCAAGTTCTCTGGTCGAATTCCTGATGGAGCAGCAGCTGATAAAAACTATGCTCCTCCATGACAGGAAGCCAGCAGGAAGCACACTGACGGGCGGGATGTTTGATGGCAGCTGATAATCTCAGGTTTCCTCTGAGCCCTGCGTCACATGTTCTGCTCCCTAAACCATGTCCTCCTTCAGATTCAGCAGGAACCTGTCCCATCACAGACACACAGAGCTCCAACTTTAACTTTACGTCTCCTCTGTTTGCAGTCTACCCAGACGGGCGGGTATGTATCTCCATCCTGCATGCTCCAGGTGACGATCCGATGGGCTATGAGAGCAGCGCGGAGAGGTGGAGTCCAGTCCAGAGTGTGGAGAAGATCCTACTGTCTGTGGTCAGCATGTTAGCAGGTAGAGTGCTAATAATACACCATCTGTCTGTTAGCATGTAGATCTGTTAGCTGCATCCCAGCATGTCAGCACTGTGCTACCAGTACAACACCTGAGGCATGTTAGCATGTTAGCATGTTAGCATGTATTAAATCTGTCGCCTCCTGGTCTTCTCCTCAGAGCCAAATGATGAAAGCGGAGCGAATGTCGATGCCTCTAAAATGTGGCGGGAGGACCGAGAGCAGTTCTACAAACTCGCCCAGAAGATCGTACGCAAGTCGCTGGGCCTGTAGAGGTGACATCATCAACCTGCGCCCAGCGCTCTGTGTGCGCATGTGTGTTTATTTCAAACACAGACAACACGAATAGAGACTCTTTGTGACTCGTTACCGTGGAGTCCACACACAGACACACACACACACAGACAGACACACACAGACAGACACACACACACACACACACAGACACACACGGAGCAGCCGAGACAGATCAATAAACTGATGGGTAGAAACATATAAACTGGGATTGAACTGATCACAATCCAGACATCCACATAAATTTACTAAAAATCACCCAGAGAAGAAGAATGTGTCATGTGATTGTTGAAATGATGACATCATCACCACCTGATGGGAGGGGTTCACTTTGGCAGCAGCAAACCTGCAGTGACGCAGATCAGAGCCGAGCAGCACACACGTGAGAACGTGTGTGGGTGCCAGGACAGCGCCCCCTGCCTGTCAGGCACAGCTTTACTGCTGATGGAGCGAAACGATGGGTAGAATCAGGTGAAGGGTGTTTGGACTGACCTGAGGCCTTACAGTGAAGCGCCTCTGTTGTTGGCGGGCTCGTCTGTGGCGGCGTGTTTGCTGCTGGCGCTGTGAACTCGTCCTTTACTCGTGATGTTTGATGAGTGTGGCCTCAGAGCGGACGTCCGGTCACACAGCAGCTTCTCAGCAGGACTTTATGCACTTTACCTCCTCCTGACAGAGGATCACCACCACCTTTTTATACGCAGAGCCGAGCGATGCAGCTTTGGTGTGAAGAGTTTCCTGGAATTTGTCTGATTTAAAAAGTACTTCATTAAAATGCAGCAAAGAGACGGGGAGCGGGTGTGTGTGTTTTTACTGTGTGATGTCCAATCACACGGTGTTGCTGTGTCCCTGCTGTGTCCCTGCTGGGGCTTGGAATCAATCTGATGTGTTTAAATGATCCTCAGCAGCTGTGTGAAGCTTTCAGAGAAAAAAGGCGCCTCCTGTCTGAACCTGCCTCAGACTCCACAACATGAAACCACTTCACAGCAGACATCAGAGCTGCTCTGATGGCGGCTGCTGCCTTCATCAGCAGCTCAGGGTTAAGAACGGTTAAAATGCACCATCAGTCTTCATGTTCACCTCTGAGACCAGCCATTAAACAATCATCTGTTTCAAAGGACAACATTATAATATAGCCTGCTAGCTAGGGTTCATTTTAGCCTGATGTGTCATATTGTTACACAAATGCAAGCTGCAGCAGTACATTTAGCTAGCAACACAAAATAAAGTATTGACGACCATACTCAGATTAGCCAGCAGCAACGTTTTACTGTTTAGTGCTTGTTGTACTAAGCCTTCTAACAGTTAGCATTAGCGCGGGCTAGCTGCTGTTTGGTGTAGTTGATTTTTAGGCACAACAATGGTCAGCAGCCGGCGGGTGAGTTCACGAGAACCTGGTCATCTGTGAGAGCAAACGGCTGAGGAGCACTGAAGGTCCCCGCAGAGAGAAATGATGGAGTAACTGTTAGTTTGTCTGTCTTTGTGAGGACCCTGAAGACAGACACCTTCAAACATCATGTACAGACTGCTGTTCCTGTCTCCGACTGATGAGGTGATCGATCCCATTAACCTGGCCAAACCAGGACTCATGTCCTCCCAAGGTGGGGAAATTAGGCCTGTCCTCACACTGGTAGGTAAACACACACACACGTGTCTCAGTATGTGATGCAGACAGAGTTCCGGGTCATGTGACTGATGATGAGTGCAGTCATGTCTCTGCCTGCTGGACTGGATCCACGCTCAGGTTTAAACTGGGATTACTGGGATTTAAACACACACATCAGATCAGAGAGCCAACACACACACACACACACACACACTCACACACACACACTCCCTGCATGTTTCCAGCTGAACTGTGTGTTCTGTTTGTGTCCTGGTCTTCTTGATGCAGTGGTTTACATCACTGTGTGTATTTTTCATGCAGGTGGTTCATTTATCCAGCACCTGTAAAGTGTGTGTGTGTGTGTGTAGCCTGAGGTGTGACAGCAGCAGCTTGACGGGGCGGGTCTGGTGGTCGGAGGCTCACCTGGGGAATTCCTCAGCTGAGAGTCAGACACACAAACAGACCAGTCGCCTCCTCTTCTTCTCTGGTGCCCCTCACAGGTCTTCCTCCTCTTTCTTCTTCTACTGTCTGAAACCTGCTGCAGTGAAGGAGGTTCTGTTTAGAATGTCCACCCTGTGTCCTCTGATGTCCTCTGTATCTTCTGATGTCCTCTGTTGTCTTCTGATGTCCTCTGATCTCCTCTGATGTCCTCTGTTGTCCTCTGATGTCCTCTGTTGTCCTCTGATCTCCTCTGATGTCCTCTGTTGTCTTCTGATGTCCTCTGTTGTCCTCTGATCTCCTCTGATGTCCTCTGTTGTCCTCTGATGTCCTCTGTTGTCCTCTGATCTCCTCTGATCTCATCTGTTGTCCTCTGTATTTTCTGATCTCCTCTGATGTCCTCTGTTGTCTTCTGATGTCCTCTGTTGTCCTCTGATCTCCTCTGATGTCCTCTGTTGTCCTCTGATGTCCTCTGTTGTCCTCTGATCTCCTCTGTTGTCCTCTGTATCTTCTGATCTCCTCTGATGTCCTCTGTTGTCCTCTGTATCTTCTGATCTCCTCTGATGTCCTCTGTTGTCCTCTGATGTCCTCTGTTGTCCTCTGATCTCCTCTGTTGTCCTCTGTATCTTCTGATGTCCTCTGTTGTCCTCTGATGTCCTCTGACCAGGCTGAACTCCATCTTCATCTCAACACTGTCCTCCGTCCACCTGACCCACTGAACCTCATTCAGAAAGCTGAAGCTCCAGTGTGGAGGCTTCATCCACCACCTGACACCACCTAACTCCAAATATGGGCATTGGGGTGGAGCTGAGGCAGACGGGTTAATTATGCAAACAAGAGAACTAACCAGGTGAGTGATGTAAAAGCATGGAGGTGTGTGGTGAGCGACTGTTGGAGCCTCTAGTGGAGACTGGAGGAAGTGCAGTTTGGTTTGTTTAATTATTGATCATGAACGTGTTTCCTGTTTGTGTCACTAAAAAGTGGGTAAATGTTCAGGTCCTGCTTCAGGTGGATGAAAGAGGAGGAGGCTCCACCCCCCCCCTCTCTCTCTCTCTCTCTCTCTCTCTCCCTCCGGCTCCTCCCATCCCTGTCTATATAAATGCTGGGCGAGTGAGCCGGCTCACCTGCAGCCCTCCTGAGTGAGGCTCACCTGAGGCTGTGCTGCTGTGACGAGAGGAGAGAAACCCTTTAAAGGCAGGAAGACAAGAGGTCTGCACCTGATGGACATCTGAAGACAGAGGACACAATCTGAGCGGACGTAGTTCTGTTAGTTGTCGAGCTCTGAGTTTACATAAAAGGTGATTTTTCTTTGGGAGGAAGAATAAAAACTACCCTCAGTGAAGGAAAGGGAGCGACATGTGAGACCTGGACATCTGAAGAGGATCTGGAGTCCAGGAGGAGTCTGTCAGCTCAAAGCAGACGTCTCCAAAAATGTCCTGAGGAACGACCAAAGAAGTGCAGCCACCTCCTCAGACTGATCCTGGATCCGAGCAGGACCCCCGCCCCTCTGACCTCTGACCTCTGACCAGGTTTGGCTTTATATTTCTGACACTTGATTTGTTGAACAGAGGACACTGAACACATCACGCAGCAAATACACCTGAGCCTGAAGTTTGAACCTGAGTCACACGTGGCTGCACAGACAGCACACGGTCCTGTTTGACCGTCTTCTGTGAAACGGCACCTTTTTATTCACAAAGATCATAAAGATGTGGAGCGAGTTTCAGAACAGATCAGAGAAGACATGTGACGTCAGTTAGTGTGTAAGCTGAACGCTGCTGCTGCTCAGGTTCGAATGTTTTCTGTTATCACAGTGAGTCCCTGCTGCTCGTCTCTTCGCCTGGTTTGGACCTCAGGTCTGCAGGAACATGGCGGCTGTCCATGTGGATACAGCAGTGCGCCGATGAGCAGGAACTAAAGCTGCGCTGGTCACAGCACACAGGCGTGATGCTTCCCTGTCACTTCCTGCTGCTCACCTGGATGCTGCTTGCTGCCAGAGTCCACAGCCAGAGCTGGAGGCCCTGCACAGGTATGAGGCCCGGCGTCAGCAGAATCACCGACACTCAGTGACATGAAACAGTTAGCCACATCAAAGCCAACAAACAGTCAAATGTTCAGTTTTATGATTTGCATCCATCACCCTGAACACCCTGTCCTCCCGGTTAGCACCGCAGCCGGCTGCGCCCGGGCCCTCCTGGCTCCTGGGCTGAGCTGGCAGCGGCTGTGTCCTCCTGCTTTATGCCTTAAATGTTTGGACTCTTTGAAATGTGAGCTGTGTCTCTGTGCATGTGGTCCCCTCCCTGCATTCATCCTCCATCATTCTTCATTCAGCCTCCATTGATCCGCTGCTGCGACAAAACACACACAGACGGCCTCAGAGGAGCTTAAAGGGGAATTCCAGCCAAAAACCCACGTTCTGCCGGCACCTGTGTGACGAGCAGCAGCACACAGTGACGGGGCGTCAGTCAGGACACATCCAGCCTTTACCACAGCTCTCACATCCTCCTGTGATGACACACTGTGCTGTCCCCTGCTCCATCAGCTGCTGCTGGACTGACGGCAGACGGCCGGTCTTCCTCTGAGTGTGTTTGGATTTATTTTTAGGTCTGAATGAAGAGAGCGGAACACGTGGACAAAAATAAGCTGATATCAGACCGATCATTTACATCAGGGATCTGATAAACACGCGATCAATCACTGTCCTGCACAGATAACGCTCGGCTGGCACAGATAATCTGTCCCTCACATCTCACCCACCGTTATTTTTAGCTGTGTGTCCTCAGCATTGGACGGGGCTGGAAAGCCGGGTCCCGGTCCGGCCAGCAGGGGGCGATATACATCAACATGTTGTTTGTTTGTTTCCTCTCTAGACCTGCTCCCTCTGGACCTGCTGTCCAGAGCTCTGCCCCGTCCCAGACAGAGCCCGTCCTCTCAGGTAGGACACAGGTGACGGTGTGGACAGGGAGGTGAGCACAGAGGCAGGAAATGACCTGGTGATCTGCCCTGCAGGTGCAGACGGTACAGTCCAGAGGGTCCAGAGGTCTCCGATTGGCAGGGACCATGGTGACATCACTGAGCTTCCCCGCCTCTCAAATCTTCACCAACTGTGACTACTTCCCCGCCGAGTTCTCTTTGGTTGCCACGGTGAAGATGCCAAGACTGAGACAGAAGGTGAAGCAGCCGAGCAGAACCGAACCAGCCTGGTTCAGCCCGATCTAACCGGTTCTCCCTCTGCTTTCAGACCAACGAGTACATCTTCTCTGTGGTGCAGGAGGGAACGGATACACTGTTGCTAGGGTTACGTGTCTCACAGAACCGCCTCCACCTGTTGACCACGCCCCCCGGTGTTGAGGGGAGGAAGCGGTTGAGTTTTAAGGATGTTGAATTGGATGATAACCTCTGGCACACCCTGGTGCTGGCTGTCACCGGACCATACGCCACGCTGACTGTCAACTGTGGACCGCCTCTGGAGCTGTGAGTCAGCTGGTGTTACCATGGTTTAGTTCAGACTGGTCCAGTCCAGGTTCCCCTGTCTGACCTGGCCTCTGGTTCCTGGTTAAGAAAAGTCAGCCTCTGGTTTGAACTGTTTTTCTGGTCTCCTAGTAAACAGGTCCAGTCCTTCCCCCGCACCCTGAGCACAAGAGGGACCAGGTTCTTCATTGGCAGCCGGGGAAGATGGAGGGGGCGCTTCTCTGTGAGTCCAGGATCCTGATCAGACCAACATCCATGTGGCTTTCATGCTTCTTCACTCTGTGTCCTGTCTTCAGGGTCTCCTGCGCCAGCTGGTCCTGCTTCCAGGTTCAGATGCCACACCCAGACTGTGTCCCAGCTCTAAACCCAGACTGGCAGAGCTCTCTGTCCCCTGGGTCCTGAAGACCATGCCCCTCCAGCCAGACCACCAGGAACCCGTTTACCCATATGGTTAGGAGAAACACCTGTCAGTTAAATCCACAAGGCCAGAACCAGAACCACACCTGTGTGTATGTGTGTGTGTGTGTGGACTGTAAACTTGGCCTTGTGATGGTATCAGTGTCTCTGTAACCTGAGCAGCAGACTGACTGAGGGATGAAGACGTGTGTGTGTCTGTGTGTGTCTCTGTGTGTGTCTGTGTGTCTGTGTGTGTGTCTCTGTCTCTGTGTGTCTGTCTGTCTGTGTGTCTTTGTGTGTGTGTGTGTGTCTCTGTCTGTCTGTGTCTGTCTGTCTGTGTGTTTCCATGACAACGCTGTCAGGCAGGTTCTGGCTCGTCCTGGGTTGGGTTCTGTCAGTCAGGACGTCTGAGTGTTTATTGATCATTGAACTCTGAGCTTAGCCCACAGAGCTACGTTTTAATGAAGTTGATATTTGATTTGATTGAGCGTCTCTGTGCTAAGCTAAGCTAAGCTAAGCTAAGCTAATCATAGACAGAGGGTTGAGCTGCTGATCCCTCAGACTCTTTATGACTCACGGCCTCATAAACTGCTGTCAGCCCTGCAGTCTGGGTGCGTTTGATTTATGCACCCACACAGCCCTCAGTCCTCTCAGTCTGTTTTGTGTTTCAGAGGCCGAGGCCCGGGTGACTCTGGGAAGTCCTCCTCCCTGTTCAAGTCCAGAACAAGGCCAGCTGTGGTTCAATGCCCAGAAGAAGAGCCTGTTCATTTGTGACGGGTTGACGTGGAGGACGCTGCTGCAGAGTGAGTCTCTGTGTCCTACATGTCCAATGATTTAAAGAAAGACAGGAAGGCAAGCCAGTCAGAGCCCACAGAGGCCCTGCAGGCCCTGCCCCTCCTCCTGCAGTGGAAGGCCTTTTACTTGCAGTGAACAGTGACTTCCAACAGCTGCAGGCGCTGTTGGAGCTCCTGCTTCTGGCAGTGTGGAGGTTCAGGTGGAGGTTGTTAGCATGTATGTGGATAAAGTGTGTGTTCTCTGATGATGTAAGCTGAATCATTTCTTTATCACCTCGAGTCTCTCCAACGTCTGCAGGTCAGGAGCGCCTGGACTATGTGGAGGACTATCAGGACCTCTACACGCGCTCAGAAACCTTCGACATGGAGATCTTCTCCATCCCATCTGAAGGCCTGTTCATGGCTGCAGCCAACAGGTACTGAAGCAGTTCCTGACTCCACCTTACACGGCGTCTCCACAGTAACCCTCCTCCTCCTCCTCCCCTGCAGGGACTCTCGGCCCGGCTCTGGTATCTACCGGTGGAGAGACGGGTCGTTTCAGCTCCACCAGAACATCAGCACTCAGGAGGCCCGAGCCTGGAAACACTTCACCGTCCAGGACCAGGTGAGGGATGCGGTCAACATGACGACAGTCGGAAAACATTCAGGACTAAATGGGACAGAACACCTCATAAAGAAAATGTCTGCTGCACACCAGTCTGTCACATGACCCGAATTCTCTGTTAGAACAAAATGACATATTCATATAACACTGAGGAAGCCCCGAATCTGGTTCAAAGAGGTCTGAGGGTCTGTGGTCACATGACCTGGAAGCTACTGGAAGTCTGAGTGTTTCCACCCTTAAAATGACATCAACATATCAAACACATGAAATCCAGGAGACACAAGCTCCAGTACTCCTCAGTATGTCCTATGAGTCCTCTGTCCATGTGTCTTATGACGTGTCCTCTGTCTATGAGTCCTCTGTCCATGTGTCTTATGACGTGTCCTCTGTCTATGAGTCCTCTGTCCATGTGTCTTATGACGTGTCCTCTGTCTATGAGTCCTCTGTCCATGTGTCTTATGACGTGTCCTCTGTCTATGAGTCCTCTGTCCATGTGTCCCATGACGTGTCCTCTGTCCATGTGTCTTATGTCCATGTGTCTTATGTCCATATGTCCTATGACCGTGTGTCAGCAGTATGGAGGGAGGACGTCTATTTTTACTGAGTGGGCCCCTGACTTTGTGCCTAGTAGATCCTGTTTAGTCTGACAGCTCCCTCAGAATGAAGGTTTATAAATGAAGCAGAAGACTCTTTTGTCCACTGTGACCTGATCTTGTGTCCATCTGTCTTCCTTCCCCCTGCAGGTATTTCTGGTGGTGGCAAACTTCAGAGAGGCGGAGCCTGAACTGTCTGTCATCTATCGGTGGCATCATCGGCGGCGGCGTTTCCTCCGTTATCAGACTCTTGAGACTCATGCCGCGCTTGACTGGGAGGCCTTTCAGATCCACAACCAGAGCTTCCTGGTGGTGGCCAATCACAGACGAGGTAAACAGGAAGTGTGGCTGAGCATGCTCAAAAACTTCAAATGAGCAGGTGTGTGTGTGTGTGTGTGTGTGCGTGGTTTTGTGTGAGTGTGTGTGTGGTTTTGTGTGTGTGTGTGGTTTTGTGTGAGTGTGTGGTTTTGTGTGAGTGTGTGTGTGTGTGTGTGTGTGGTTTTGTGTGTGTGTGTGGTTTTGTGTGTGTGTGTGGTTTTGTGTGGGTGTGTGTGTGTGTGTGGTTTTGTGTGTGTGTGTGTGTGGTTTTGTGTGTGTGTGTGTGGTTTTGTGTGAGTGTGTGTGTGTGTGGTTTTGTGTGTGTGTGTGGTTTTGTGTGAGTGTGTGTGTGGTTTTGTGTGTGTGTGTGGTTTTGTGTGTGTGTGTGGTTTTGTGTGAGTGTGTGTGTGGTTTTGTGTGTGTGCGTGGTTTTGTGTGAGTGTGTTTGATTGTGTGTGTGTGGTTTTGTGTGAGTGTGTGAATGTGTGTGTGGTTTTGTGTGGGTGTGTGGTTTTGTGTGAGTGTGTGAATGTGTGTGTGGTTTTGTGTGTGTGTGTGGTTTTGTGTGAGTGTGTGGTTTTGTGTGAGTGTGTGAATGTGTGTGTGGTTTTGTGTGTGTGCGTGGTTTTGTGTGGGTGTGTGAATGTGTGTGTGGTTTTGTGTGTGTGTGTGTGGTTTTGTGTGAGTGTGTGGTTTTGTGTGAGTGTGTGAATGTGTGTGTGGTTTTGTGTGTGTAGTTTTGTGTGAGTGTGTGGTTTTGTGTGAGTGTAAGCAGGACTGTTTGATGCGTGGTCTCCAGCTGACACAACAGGAGATCTGAGGCTGGTATCTCCTCATCAGTGTGTAAACACTTCAAACACACCTCCACCTGCTCCCGGGCTGTGTGTGTGTGTGTGTGTGTGTGTGTGTGTGTGTGTCTCCTGTGAGGATAACACTGGCTGTGATCTGAGGAGGTTTCTGATGCAGGTGTACTGTGGTTAGATCACACACATGTTCACACTGTAAACGGTTAATAATCAGCTGATTTCACCAAAACACCTGAATGTTTACAGACCTGATAAACACACCTTTATAACACAGCACCAAGCCACCAGGGGGCGATGGAGATATCTGAGCTTATTTACACTGATCTGTGTGTGTCTTCAGCCAGAGACTCCAACCACAACATCCACAGCGTGGTCTACAGGTGGAACCAGGACACCAAGGTAAGCTGCTGTCAGGGTGCTCCGTCCTCTTCATGTCCTCTGTCTCCTACTCATGTTGTGTCTGTCTCCTCTTCATGTCCTCCCTGTCTCCTCTTCATGTCGTCTGTGTCTCCTACTCATGTTGTCTCTGTCTCCTCTTCATGTCCTCTCTGTCTCCTCTTCATGTCCTCTGTCTCCTCCTCATGTCCTCTCTGTCTCCTCTTCATGTCCTCTGTCTCCTCTTCATGTCCTCTCTGTCTCCTCTTCATGTCCTCTCTGTCTCCTCCTCATGTCCTCTCTGTCTCCTCTTCCTGTTGTCTCTGTCTCCTCCTCATGTCCTCTGTCTCCTCTTCATGTCCTCTCTGTCTCCTCTTCATGTCCTCTGTCTCCTCCTCATGTCCTCTCTGTCTCCTCTTCCTGTTGTCTCTGTCTCCTCCTCATGTCCTCTGTCTCCTCTTCATGTCCTCTCTGTCTCCTCTTCATGTCCTCTCTGTCTTCTCCTCATGTCCTCTCTGTCTCCTCTTCCTGTTGTCTCTATCTCCTCCTCATGTCCTCTGTCTCCTCCCCATGTCCTCTCCTATCTGTGTCCTCTTTGTGTCCCCGGCCCTTCCTGCAGCTGTTTGAGGTGAATCAGACTTTGTCCACATCCGGCGCCTATGACTGGGAGTTCTTCACCGTTGGACCGTACCACTTCCTGGCGGTGGCGAACACCTTTGACGGTCAGACGACCACCGTCAGCTCCACCGTCTACATCTGGTTGGACGGCTGCTTCCAGACCTTCCAGAGCATCCCGGTCAGCGTCTCTTTGGTCACATGTTTTTTATGTTAACATTTTATTTGTGTAATATTTCAAAGGTTTTATTTTCATTTCAATGTGATTGTGAATAAGGATTTAATTAGTTTGATTCAGACCTCTGAAATTATATTTTATGATTAATTATCAGAATATTCACATAAGGCTGACTCATGTCTACCTGTGATAGGCTCCGCCCCCGCTGCAGCTGTTTCCTGCTGTGTAAAATCATTAATGTGATGAAAGAGAATCCCAAAATCATCCAGTTCCATGAAACGGATCATTTCTCTGAAGCTCCAGTTAAAAGTCAGGAAACCAGGGAGATGTAATTAGTGTGTGTGTCTGTGTGTGTGTCTGTGTGTCTCTCTGTGTGTCTGTGTGTGTGTGTCTGTGTGTGTGTGTCTGTGTGTCTCTCTGTGTGTCTGTGTGTGTGTGTCTGTGTGTCTCTCTGTGTGTGTGTGTGAGGGGGTTTCCAGCTGTGCGCTCCACAAAAACTTTTTGACATCTGAAAAACCACAGAACAGGTTAAAGCTTCATGAAGCTGGCTGAAGCTATAATTCAGATCATTTAATAGATCCCCAGGTGACACCTGTAGCGCCCCCCACAGGCCACAGCATACATCACTCCTTCTGTTATGGTTCCTGTCTTAGCTCTCTGATTGGCTGTCTCTGCAGACGGTCGGAGCCACAGACTGGGAGATGTTCCAGATCAAGGACAGGTTCTTCCTGGCCGTGGCCAACAGTCAGAGGATTTCTGGACGCGGCCCGAGTCTCTACAGCATCAACTCCACCGTGTATGAGCTGAACACGCTCACACAGACCTTCATCCGCTTCCAGGACATCCTCACACACAGGTGACGGACACACTCAGGACCAGGCGATTCACGGAGGACGCTGATCATTAACTCTGATCAGAGCTGACAGGAAGTCAGAGACCAAAGCTGAGAAGAACACCAGAACTGTCTTTTAGAGACACCTGACCGGTCAAGGCCAGAGGTTAGTGTGGTGCTCGCTGACTTCTGTTGTCCTCCTTGTCTTCAGTGCTGTGGACTGGGAGTTCTTCACTGTTGGAGAGGAGAAGTTCCTGGTGGTAGCTAACTCTCACGATGGCAGCTCGTACTCACTGAACAGCGTCATCTACAGGTGTGGACGTCCTGTCCTTTACTGATGTCCTGTCCTTTACAGACATCCTGTTCTTTACTGACATCCTGTCCTGTTGTTTACTGACCTCCTGTCTCATTGTTTACTGACGTCCTGTCTCATTGTTTACTGACGTCCTGTCCTGCTGTTTACAGACGTCCTGTCTTGTTGTTTACTGACGTCCTGTCTCATTGTTTACAGACGTCCTGTCTTGTTGTTTACAGACGTCCTGTCCTGCTGTTTACAGACATCCTGTCTTGTTGTTTACAGACATCCTGTCCTGCTGTTTACTGATGTCCTGTCTTGTTGTTTACTGACGTCCTGTCTCAGTGTTTACTGATGTCCTGTCTTGTTGTTTACTGACGTCCTGTCTCATTGTTTACTGACGTCCTGTCCTGCTGTTTACTGACATCCTGTCTTGTTGTTTACAGACGTCCTGTCTTGTTGTTTACAGACGTCCTGTCTTGTTGTTTACAGACGTCCTGTCTCATTGTTTACTGACGTCCTGTCCTGCTGTTTACTGACATCCTGTCTTGTTGTTTACAGACGTCCTGTCTTGTTGTTTACAGACGTCCTGTCTCATTGTTTACTGACGTCCTGTCCTGCTGTTTACAGATGTCCTGTCTCAGTGTTTACTGACGTCCTGTCTCATTGTTTACTGACGTCCTGTCCTGCTGTTTACAGACATCCTGTCTTGTTGTTTACAGATGTCCTGTTGTTTACATTCACTCCAGCTGTTTGTGTGTGTGCTGACACTCGCTCTGTGTTCAGGTGGCAGGGTTACGAGGGCTTTGTTCCTGTACACAGCCTGCCCACGTTTGGCTGCAGAGACTGGGAGCACTTCAGCACTGATGAAGGCTCATTCCTCATTTACTCCAGCGCCACCTCCAGGCTCAGCAAGGTCTTCAGACTCAAGACCTATTGACTGACCTCTGTCCTTCAGAGAGACTCCGCCCCATCACGTCTCCAACCAGTGACATCATCACGATCTACAGGACTGCTGTCTCGCTGATCTGAGAACAGACTTTATTCTGTCTGAAGCGCTTTGGTTAAAGAGTTAAACTCAGATTATAATCAGCAGATTATTTCACAGAGGTCAACCGAACTCTCTGACATCACTTCCTGTCTATAGCGAGTCATCAGGCTGCTGGAAACCTGAAATCAGATGTCTTCTCAGGCGGTGTCTGAACTGTGTGTCTGGTGTTTAGGGCATTTCATGTAGCTTATTCTGGAGGCTGATGACATCATCGGTAGGTGGAGCCCCGTCACCACCTTCTGCTGCAGTGTTCTTCCAGCCGAGCGTCGGCCCGGTTTACTGGGAGGAGACGCGGAGCTCTCACCTTCAGCCCTGCGGTGCAACGACACCTGAGCAGATAAAGGTCACAGCCACACAGTGATGATGATAACAAATGACCTGATCACATATTGATCCACACATCTGATCAGATGGATGATGAATCATGAAGCTTGTTGACTTTATTCATTTATTTATCATGTTTAATTATATAAGGAGAAAGTACTTTAAATGAATCAGTGCTCCTGTTAAATGATTTAATCTGAATGATTCTGTCTGCAGTTATTTAATGAACTATAATCAATACTATTGAATTACCTCTAACATAATAAACTGATAAGCTACAACGAAACAGACTCGGACACCCTGTGATGTAACAAAGGAAGTGTTTTAATACTGTTTGTGATTAAAATGAAGATGATGATGGTGATGATGATGATGATGATGATGATGATGATGATGATGATGATGATGATGGTGAAGATAGTGCTGATGATGATGATGACAAGATAAGATAAGATAAAACTTTATTAATCCTGAAGGAAATTCTTGTGCCAGAGGTATCAAGTTACATTAAATGCAGTTAAGTACAGAGTATCAGAGTATAAGTGTCACTATAATCCAATACATACCAATACCAATACAGTACGCAGTATGAGCACAATATATGATACATGGATACAAATATGGAGACAGGTGCTAAGTAAACATAAATATAGACCAGTGGAGGGAATGACAGTGATGCCTGACATGATCATCTAGCTCCTCTCCTACAGAAAGGGGAGGAGTTACACAGTCTGATGGCCTCTGGCAGGAAGGACCTCCTGTGGCGTTCTGTGCTGCTCCTCGGTAGTCTCAGTCTACGGCTGAATGTGCTCCTGTAGGACAGCAGTGTGTCCTGCAGGGGGTGAGACGTGTTGTTATGAATACTGAGGAGTTTCCTCAGCATCCTCCTCTCCGTCACCTCCACCACAGACTCCAGCTCCACTCCCAGGCCCGAGCCAGCCTTCCTAATGAGCTTGTTGAGTCTGTTGGTGTCGGCCATCTTCATCCTGCTGCCCCAGCACACTACAGCGTAGAAGATGAGGCTGGAGACCACCGAGTGGTGAAACATCTGCAGCATGGTCTGGCAGACGTTAAAGGACCTGAGTCTCCTTAGGAGAGACAGGCGACCCTGTCCCTTCTTGTATGTTGCCTCTGCAAGAAGGGACAGAGTCGCCTGTATGATGATGATGGTGATGATGGTGATGATGGTGATGATGGTGATGATGATGGTGATGATGAAGATGATGATGGTGATGATGTTGGTGATGGTGATGATGATGGTGATGGTGGTGATGGTGATGATGATGGTGATGGTGGTGATGGTGATGATGATGGTGATGGTGATGATGATGGTGATGATGATGATGATGGTGATGATGATGGTGATGATGATGGTGATGATGGTGATGATGATGATGATGATGATGATGGTGATGATGATGATAATGGTGATGATGGTGGTGATGATGATGATGATGGTGATGATGGTGATGATGATGATGATGTTGTTGATGATGATGGTGATGATGGTGATGATGGTGGTGATGATGATGATGGTGATGATGATGATGGTGATGGTGATGATGGTGATGATGATGATGATGATGATGACCTCTGGCTGTTTCCGCCTCGGTGAGGAGACATGCTCAGGTTGAGGAGCTGCACTCTGCTGCCCTCTTCAGGCCCTCTGCTGTATTACACTGAACGACCTGCGCAGTCTGGAGTCCTTTCATCGTATAAACTATGATTTAATTGTAAACATTGAAATGTCATCATGTGCACTTGAGATATTTCTGTATGAGAGCAGGAACCACGTGACGACAGCAGACCTGACCTGGTGTTTTACGTCAGACCGCGGAGGAGACTGAGTTTACAGTAAACCTGTGTGTGTGTGTGTGTGTGTGTTGGTTGCGTTTGGCCTCCTGTCCACAGGGGTCGCTGTGTGGATTGCGGTCGGTTCTTACAGGCTTACTTACAGGAGTCATGTGACCGGCTGTTTCCGGGTTAGGGGTCGGGCTCTCGGTTTGAATGTGCGGACAGCCGAACCTTCAGAGCTCCGGTGAAGCGGCGGATTTAAACCGTTTGAATGTTTGGTGTCGGTTTGTGCGTGAAGCAGCTTCCGGTAAGAACTTCACTGTGTTCGTGTTTCCGGCTGTTAGCATGCTAACAGGCTAACATTAGTCGCAACAGTCTGTTGCTCTGAAACGGTTGTTCCCGGTGGTTCCGGTACGGTCTGTTGGAGAGTTAATGCGACGCATTAGAACCGGTTCTGTTGGATTCTTACTCAGACATATTAGCTGGACTCTGTCCCTGCAGTTTAACAGATTAACGGGGATTATAACCTGACAGCCGGTCACGTTCTCGATCATGTTTATCCGGATCAGGTGGTCCAGAAGTGCTGAGACATTCAAGTGCTCTCTGAAAGTTCTTTTACTATCCGAACTGTTCACTGCCTCACTTTAACTTGTTTTAATGTCAAAACAAAGATGGCGGCGCGCAGCTGAACAACAAATAAATCCCAGAGAGCTGCGAGCTCTGCTGAGCTCCACGAACACTGATCAGATGAGGCTCATCAGATGTGACATGTCTGTTACAGCAGTGATCATATAGAACAGAGGGACCCCGTCCGCACAGCACGGACTCTGATTCACCTAGAAGTGTTTGTCATGTGCACAGCAAGGGAACAGGTGTGCATGACATGTATGTAAAGAAAAATCATTTTACATAGTAAGCCAGCTTGACAAGAGCAGACAGTAACATCAAATATAAACTATGAATGAGTAGATCTATACATAAATGTCCATGAAAAAGGGCAGGAGGTAGACCGCATGGTACATGTGCAGTTATTGAAAAAGCTGCACAGAACAGTAGACAATGTAGTTACTGTCACTGGATGTAAACAGTCAGTCAGCAAACAGTCAGTGTGTAACAGTCAGTCAGCAAACGGCATGTAAACAGTCAGTAAACAGGCAGCGTGTAACAGTCAGTAAAAAGTCAGTGTGTAACAGTCAGTCAGCATGTAACGGTAAGTAAACAGTCAGTGTGTAAATAGTCAATGTGTAACAGTCAGTCAGTAAACAGCATGTAAACAGTCAGTGTGTAAACAGGCCGCGTGTAAACAGTCAGTATGTAACAGTCAGTAAAAAGTCAGTGTGTAACAGTCAGTCAGCATGTAAACAGTCAATGTGTAACAGTCAGTCAGTAAACAGCGTGTAATCAGTTAGTATGTAAACGTCAGTATGTAAACGTGTAAATGTGTAACAGTCAATGTGTAACAGTCTGTAAACAGCATGTAAAGTCAGCGTGTAGTCAGTCTGTAAACAGTCAGTGTGTATGTGTGTTACATGTCAGTGTGTAAACAGTCAGTCTGTAAACAGGCAGTCTGTAAACAGTCAGTGTGTAAATAGTCAGTGTGTATGTGTGTTACATGTCAGTGTGTAAACAGTCAGTGTGTAAACAGGCCACGTGTAAACAGCATGTAACGGTAAGTAAACAGTCAGTGTGTAAATAGTCAGGGTGTAAACAGTCAATGTGTAACAGTCAGTCAGTAAACAGCATGTAAACAGTCAGTGTGTAAACAGGCCACGTGTAAACAGTCAGTATGTAACAGTCAGTAAAAAGTCAGTGTGTAACAGTCAGTCAGCATGTAACGGTAAGTAAACAGTCAGCGTGTAAACAGTCAATGTGTAACAGTCAGTCAGTAAACAGCGTGTAATCAGTTAGTATGTAAACGTCAGTATGTAAACGTGTAAATGTGTAACAGTCAATGTGTAACAGTCAGTAAACAGCATGTAATGTGTAGTCATTCTGTAAACAGTCAGTGTGTAAACAGTCAGTCTGTAAACAGTCAGTGTGTATGTGTGTTACATGTCAGTCTGTAAACAGTCAGTCTGTAAACAGTCAGTGTGTATGTGTGTTCATGTCAGTGTGTGAACAGTCAGTGTGTAAACAGTCAGTGTGTAAACAGTCAGTGTGTATGTGCGGGGTACAGTCCATTGTCACAGACTCCTGTCAGCTGTTGAGGAGTCTGATGGCGGAGGGGAAGAGGAAGTGGTGTTAAGTGTCCCGGTGAGGTCCTCCGTGATGTGGACAGATATTTAAAGCTGCTCACCCTCTGCACTTCCAGTCTCTGGATAAACAGTGGCTGATGAGGGCTCCTCTCCTTCCTCATATCCACTATCATCTCTTTGTCCGTGTTGAGGGTTGTTGTCCTCAAACCATGTCACCAGAGTGGACACCTCTCTCCTGTAGGCGGCCTCGTCCCCGCCCGTGATGCGTCCTATCACGGTGGTGTCATGTGACAGGACGTGTGAGGCAAGATAATGTGCAGAGAAAATACAGACAATATACAATAACAGAATCAGACAGAGGAGTACATGTCCTGAGGATGGAGGGCGTCCTGTCGGTCCTCACAGAGGGAACAGGACGGTGCTTCACACCACCCTCTGCTTCCACCACCATCTCTCTGTAGTGGTTTTTCAGAGCTTAGTCCCGCCTCTTGGCTCTGGTAGGCTTCTGGCCCTGGTTAGATGATCAGTCAGTCTGCAGTGGACCAATTCAAAGGTCAGATAGGAGCAGTGTGGTGGGATAAAGATATTCAGGATCATTAAGGGATGATGTCATCTACTCTTCTGTTCTAATGCCTCAGACTTCCCACTAGCAGAAATGACCATATGTATAAAAACATCTGTCTGACTGAGACCCTGAAAACACTGTGTTAGCTTGTTAGCTTAACATTTGCTAAATTTACTGAACTGAATACTGTTACATTAACACAAGTTCAGTTACTGTTAGTAGATTAATTGACTGATTACTTTATTCATTCACTCATGTCTCAGTTCAGGAACACCACAGTCAGGAACACCTGCCAACATGGAGTCAGAGCTGCTGATTGGCTGGCAACAGGAGAAGGTGGAACTTAAACAGGAAGTCTGCCGACTACAGGAGGAGCTGGCAGAGACCCGAGCTGAGAGAGAGGAGCTGGAGTCGAGGAGCAGAGCACTGAACGACAGGGTGAGGAGGAGGAGGAGGAGGAGGAGGAGGAGGAGGAGGAGGAGGAGGACATATGATCATCAAACATTACATCTCTCTCTCTCTCCATCTGTAGCTTTGCCAGTCATTGTCTCCCTCGCTCGCCCACTCTCTGCATGTGGAGAACGAGCAGAGAGGGTGGAGGAGACGAGTGAGGGAGGGGAGAGAGAGGGAGGCCAGGCAGGCCCTGCTGATCCACCGACTGCAGAACAAGGTGAGGCCACCAGGGGCAGGCTGGGCTCACTGCAGGATGTGCTGTTCCTGCAGAGGAGGAGTACTGACTGTATGTTACTGCAGGTTTCAGAGTACAGGGATCGAGTTCAGCGCTTGGAGCTTCAGCTGCAGGATGGACACACACAGCTGCTCAACACCGAGGTGAGTCAGTGTACTACAACTAGTACCATTAGTATTGTAGTAGTGTATATTACAGTTGTAGTACAGTTGTAGTACAGTTATAGTACAGTCGTAGTACAGTTGTAGTACAGTTGTAGTACAGTTGTATTACAGTTGTAGTACAGTTGTATCACAGTTGTATCACAGTTGTAGTACAGTTGTAGTACAGTTGTATCACAGTTGTAGTACAGTTGTATTACAGTTGTATTACAGTTATAGTACAGTTGTAGTACCGTTGTATTACAGTTGTATTACAGTTGTGGTACCGTAGTATTACAGTTGTGGTACAGTTGTAGTACAGTTATAGTACCGTTGTAGTACAGTTGTAGTACCGTAGTATTACAGTTGTAGTACCGTAGTAGTACAGTTGTATCACAGTTGTAGTACAGTTGTATCACAGTTGTAGTACCGTAGTAGTACAGTTGTATCACAGTTGTAGTACAGTTGTATCACAGTTGTAGTACCGTAGTAGTACAGTTGTAGTACCGTAGTATTACAGTTGTAGTACCGTAGTATTACAGTTGTAGTACCGTAGTATTACAGTTGTAGTACTGTAGTATTACAGTTGTAGTACAGTTGTATTACAGTTGTAGTACCGTAGTAGTACAGTTGTAGTACAGTTGTAGTACAGTTGTATCACAGTTGTAGTACAGTTGTAGTACCGTAGTATTACAGTTGTAGTACCGTAGTAGTACAGTTGTAGTACAGTTGTATCACAGTTGTAGTACAGTTGTATCACAGTTGTAGTACAGTTGTAGTACCGTAGTATTACAGTTGTTGTACCGTAGTAGTACAGTTGTAGTACAGTTGTAGTACAGTTGTATCACAGTTGTATCACAGTTGTATCACAGTTGTAGTACAGTTGTATCACAGTTGTATTACAGTTGTGGTACCGTAGTAGTACAGTTGTATCACAGTTGTAGTACAGTTGTATCACAGTTGTAGTACAGTTGTATCACAGTTGTAGTACAGTTGTATCACAGTTGTAGTACAGTTGTATCACAGTTGTAGTACCGTAGTATTACAGTTGTAGTACCGTAGTATTACAGTTGTAGTACTGTAGTATTACAGTTGTAGTACAGTTGTAGTACAGTTGTATCACAGTTGTAGTACCGTAGTAGTACAGTTGTATCACAGTTGTAGTACAGTTGTATCACAGTTGTAGTACAGTTGTATCACAGTTGTAGTACAGTTGTATCACAGTTGTAGTACCGTAGTAGTACAGTTGTAGTACTGTAGTATTACAGTTGTAGTACTGTAGTATTACAGTTGTAGTACTGTAGTATTACAGTTGTAGTACAGTTGTATTACAGTTGTAGTACCGTAGTAGTACAGTTGTAGTACAGTTGTATCACAGTTGTAGTACAGTTGTAGTACCGTAGTATTACAGTTGTAGTACCGTAGTATTACAGTTGTAGTACCGTAGTAGTACAGTTGTATCACAGTTGTATCACAGTTGTATTACAGTTGTATTACAGTTGTAGTACCGTAGTAGTACAGTTGTATCACAGTTGTAGTACAGTTGTATCACAGTTGTATTACAGTTGTAGTACCGTAGTAGTACCGTTGTAGTACAGTTGTATCACAGTTGTAGTACAGTTGTAGTACCGTAGTATTACAGTTGTAGTACCGTAGTAGTACAGTTGTATCACAGTTGTATCACAGTTGTAGTACAGTTGTATCACAGTTGTATTACAGTTGTAGTACCGTAGTAGTACAGTTGTATCACAGTTGTAGTACAGTTGTATCACAGTTGTAGTACAGTTGTAGTACCGTAGTATTACAGTTGTAGTACTGTAGTATTACAGTTGTAGTACAGTTGTAGTACAGTTGTATCACAGTTGTATTACAGTTGTAGTACCGTAGTATTACAGTTGTAGTACCGTAGTAGTACAGTTGTAGTACAGTTGTATCACAGTTGTATCACAGTTGTATCACAGTTGTAGTACAGTTGTATCACAGTTGTAGTACAGTTGTATCACAGTTGTAGTACAGTTGTAGTACCGTAGTATTACAGTTGTAGTACCGTAGTATTACAGTTGTAGTACCGTAGTAGTACAGTTGTAGTACAGTTGTAGTACAGTTGTATCACAGTTGTAGTACAGTTGTATCACAGTTGTATTACAGTTGTAGTACCGTAGTAGTACAGTTGTATCACAGTTGTAGTACAGTTGTATCACAGTTGTAGTACAGTTGTATCACAGTTGTAGTACAGTTGTATCACAGTTGTAGTACAGTTGTATCACAGTTGTAGTACCGTAGTAGTACAGTTGTAGTACCGTAGTATTACAGTTGTAGTACTGTAGTATTACAGTTGTAGTACAGTTGTATCACAGTTGTATTACAGTTGTAGTACCGTAGTATTACAGTTGTAGTACCGTAGTAGTACAGTTGTAGTACAGTTGTATCACAGTTGTAGTACAGTTGTAGTACAGTTGTATCACAGTTGTATCACAGTTGTAGTACAGTTGTATCACAGTTGTAGTACAGTTGTAGTACCGTAGTATTACAGTTGTGGTACAGTTTACAGTGTGTCTGTTGCAGCGGAGGATGAGAGATGAACACAGCGACTCTCTGGAGAGTGCCCTCATCAGGCTGGAGGAGGAACAGCAGAGGTGTGTTGGCTAGTTTTATGTGTGGCGTAAAGATGTGTCAGTATGAGAATAAGGATCTTTATTGTCATTATGCAAAATAACAACAAGCAGCTCTTGGCTTAAGCCACACTCTAATATATATTTAAATAAATATAAAAATAGAATAAAAAGATCGAAGAATGCCTTAAGTAAATGTTATTTTGTACATGGAAGAAGGACTAGACTGCATGCATGTATGGACTAAATACAATCCACCATCCATCCATCATCTGAACCTGCTTTGCAGGGTCATGGGGGGACTGGGGCCTATCCCAGCTACAGTGCAGTCCAATAAGATAAAATAATTGTTGTTTGTCTTCAGGTCTGTCGGTCTCACCAACACCAATGCTCTCCTTCGTGAGGAGCTCAGCCAATCAGAACAAACCAACAAGGCCCTGAGGGAGGACATTAAGAAGCTGACAGCTGATTGGACGAGAGCTGTGGAGGAGACGGAGCAGAAAGAGGTTGACTGGCAGAGAGAGAGGGAGGTCAGTGATTTAAAGGTTCACACTAACCACCAGTACACAAACATTTGTTAATGTGTGTGTGTGTGTGTAGTGTCAGTCAGGTCTTGCAGGTCAGCAGCAGGCTCGGCTGATGTCAGTTTGGAGATCGGTGCTGTCTCTGAGGCGACACTGTCACACGGTGAAAACGGCTGCTGACAGGTACGTCAGAGGACCAGTTCTGTCTGAGTCTGGCTGTCCAATCGGATCACAGCTTCTGCTGGTCTTCATACTCTGGCTGTCATGTGGTCAGATGATGACTGGCTGTCTGTCTGCAGGGACCTGTGGCAGCTGAGGGCGGAGTTTTCTCGTCTGTCCTCTTCTCTGCTCTCCGGCTGTGAGTCCGTCTCCTCCTCCCTGAGGCTCAGCACTTCTCACAACAAACCCTCCTCCCCCTCCTCCATCCCTCCCTCTCTACCCCCCTTTGACCTCCCTCCCTCATACAGTTCTCCTCCTCTTACCTCCACCCTGGTCGACCCTCCTCCAAACCCTACACATCCACTTATCTCAACCTCCACCCAAGGAACCTTCTCCTTAGGAGAGCTGGAGCATGAGGAGGAGAAGCAGCAGGTGGTCTTGGAGATGAAGTGCCTCCATGAGGCTGAAGTGTCTCTTCTGCAGCAGCGGTGAGTATTTCATATGTTCAGAGAGACATTTTTAAACTGATTTAATCCTGAATGAATACAAAATTAAAATAAAAAAATCAGAATAAACATGCTTTAATCCAAAACACATTCTCATTGTAGAATTGCGGAGCTCTCTCACTCTCTGGAGGAAAGAAATGTGGAGGTCGAGAGTCACAGAGAGGCAGAGAGCAGCCTGCAGTCTGTCAGCCAGGCTGTGGTCAAACTGGTCAGTCCCACTTCTTCTCTTACAGTCAGTGATGCTGCGGGTGAAGCAGTCATTCTGTGTGTCCTCAGTCCAGAGTCCTGAGCAGCAGCAGCAGCCGGCCTGTGAGCGTGTCCTCAGATGGTGTCCTCAGCCTTGATCTGTCCTCCCTGCTGTCTGTCCTGTCTCAGACTGAGAGCGCCCTGCAGTGGAGACACGAGGAACTGCAGGTCTGCGATGGAACCAGTGTCTGCTGCAGGTCAGAGGTCACAGAAATGTACTGAGTGTGTGTTTGTGTCAGGGGGCGGAGCTATCAGTGCGACGGATCAGCGAGGAGAGAGACGCTCTGCAGCTCCGACTGAAACAGCTGGAGAATGAACAGCAGCACCTGCATGCGCACAAACAGCACACACAGCAGGAGCTCACACACACTCTGGACATACTGAGCAGGTACACACACACACATGCACACACACACACACAGTGTATATGTGTGTGTGAAGTCTTTCTCTCCATGTGTATCTGCTGTGTCAGGGAACAGGAGGTGTCGTCTTCACTGCGTCTGCAGGTGGAGGAGGTGCAGAGGAGGGAAGAGGAGCTGAAGACAGAGAACGACAGGCTGAAGAGAGACACAGAGACACAGGAGGAGAGGTGCAGACAGCTGGAGAAAGATGCACACAAACGGTACTTATGCTCAGCTTTAGTCTGGTCCACTGTTCCACTCCACTCTGTTCCACCCTTCTCTGTTCTACTCCACTCTGGTCCACTCCGCTCTGTCCCACTCCACTCTGTCCCACCCCTCTCTGTCCCACCCCTCTCTGTCCCACCCCTCTCTGTCCCACCCTGCTCTGTCCCACCCCTCTCTGTTCCACCCGTCTCTGGTCCACTCCACTTTGGTCCACCCCACTGTTCCACTCTTCTCTGTCCCACTCCGCTCTGGTCCACTCCGCTGTGTTCCACCCTTCTCTGTTCCACTCTGCTCTGTCCCACTCCACTCTGTCCCACTCTGCTCTGGTCCACTCCACTCTGTTCCACTATTCTCTGTCCCTCTCCGCTCTGTTCCAATCCGCTCTGTCCCACTCTACTCTGGTCCACTCCACTCTGTTCCACTCTTCTCTGTTCCACCCTTCTCTGTCCCTCTCCGCTCTGGTCCACTCCACTCTATTCCACTCCGCTCTGTTGCACTCCGCTGTCTCACTCCACTCTGTTCCACTGTTCTCTGTCCCACTCCGCTTTGGTCCACTCCACTCTGTTCCACTCCACTCTGTTCCACTCCACTTAGCTGTGGATTGACTGTTTCAGAGTTGAGACTGAGCTGTTGGAGAATGTCCAGCTGTCGGAGAGAGAAACTGTGCAGCGGCTGGAGATCCACAGTCTGAAGGTGAGGACACAGTCTGTTTCATACCAGCAAAGGTGGTTGTTTCTCTGTAAGTTGTAATACTTTCTATGCTTCTTTTTTACTTCAGAGGGCGTTGGAGCAAGAGCAGCTGGACCGGCAGAGAGCAGAAGAAGAAGCTGCTGATGTCAGAGACGCCCTGCAGAAGGTACAGACACAGAACTGAGAGAACAGGAAGCCTTTAATCCTCAGAGTAAACCTCTCCCCCCTTCTCACTCTCTCCAGTCCAGGGAGTGTGTGTTGGGTCTCTCGTCCTCTGAGAGTTTGTTAAGGAGGGAGGTGGAGCAGGGACGTGACGCCCTAGAGAAGATGGCCACCCTGAACTCAGCTTTGGCCTCAGATAAAAGAGAGCTGAACAAACAGCAGCTGCAGGTGCCACGCCTCCCTCTACCTCTGTGGCACAGCTGATCAGGACAGCTTTATCACATGTGTGTGTACTTACAGCTGGAGTGTGAGCTGTCAGAAAGCCAGTCACAGCTGCAGGCTCTGAGGTCAGAGGTCATCTCTCTGCAGAGAGACGTCAAGGCCCTCAACATGGACTGCAGTCAGCTGAGGTGAGCTCAGGTTTCTTAATCCAGACCAAACAAGTTTAACAGATTCCATGTGTTTTTATTTTAAGCTGGACAGAATATGAACAAATAATCCTGAACTGTGACACCTGAGTCTTAGTTTAATGGGTTCTTGGTTTTCAGAGCTCAGAGGGAGGTGCAGGCTGATGTTGTCCGTCAACTGAGAGAACTACAGGCAGACTTGGAGAGCATGATTGAGGAGAAGGAGAGAGAGCTGACATCCTTGAAGGAGGAGAGACAGAGGGATGGACAGCGGCTGGAGGAGGTAAACAGGAGGTGACATTGATGCATGTAGACCTGTGTGATAGATCCTATATGGTGTGTGTGTGCGTGCGTTCTCCTCAGCTGTCTTCCCAGCATACCTCAGTGCTTGCGAAGTTGAGGGAGGTGCAGGACCAGCTGTGTCAGGCAATGGAGGAGGTGAAGAGGAAGCAACGACAGCAGGAGGAGCAGCAGAGGGAGAGCAGGAGGCTGCAGGAGGAGCAGAACAGTCTGCAGAGGCACAGGGAGCAGCTGGAGGAGGAGCTGCAGGAGCTCAGGTAGCGATCAATACATCAGGAAGTCATCAATATGTGAGTGAGAGGAGTCTATATTTGTGCTGCTCTCTCTCTCTCTGCAGGTCTCTGTCGGTGTCGCTCCACCAGCAGCTCAGTCAGCAGCAGAAGAGTCTGTCACAGTCAGAGGTGGACAGATGTCAGCTGAACACACACATCCACACACTGCAGCAGGCCAAAGACGCCTTACAAGGTGTGTGTGTGTGTGTGTGTGTGTGTCTCTGTGTGTGTGTCTCTGTGTGTGTGTGTCTGTGTATGTCTCTGTCTGTGTCTGTGTCTGTGTGTCTGTGTATGTCTGTGTGTGTGTCTGTGTGTTGTGTGTGTGTCTGTGTCTGTGTGTGAGTTGTGTGTGTCTGTGTATGTCTGTGTGTGTCTCTGTCTGTGTGTGAGTTGTATGTGTCTGTGTGTGTCTCTGTCTGTGTGTGTTGTCTCTGTCTGTGTGTGTGTGTGTCTCTGTCTGTGTGTCTGTGTGTGTCTGCGTTGTGTCTGTCTGTGTGTGTGTCAGATGTCAGCTGAACACACACATCCACACACTGCAGCAGGCCAAAGACGCCTTACAAGGTGTGTGTGTGTGTGTGTGTGTCTCTGTGTGTGTGTGTCTGTGTATGTCTCTGTCTGTGTCTGTGTGTGTGTCTGTGTATGTCTGTGTGTGTGTCTGTGTGTTGTGTGTGTGTCTGTGTGTCTGTGTGTGAGTTGTGTGTGTCTGTGTATGTCTGTGTGTGTCTCTGTCTGTGTGTGAGTTGTATGTGTCTGTGTGTGTCTCTGTCTGTGTGTGTTGTCTCTGTCTGTGTGTGTGTGTCTCTGTCTGTGTGTGTGTGTGTGTCTGTGTGTGTCTGTGTTGTGTCTGTCTGTGTGTGTGTCTGTGTGTGTCTGTGTTGTGTCTGTCTGTGTGTGTGTCTGTGTGTGTGTTGTCTCTGTCTGTGTGTGAGTTGAGTGTGTCTGTGTGTGTCTCTGTGTGTGTGTTGTCTCTGTCTGTGTGTGTGTGTGTCTCTGTCTGTGTGTGTGTGTCTGTATGTGTCTGTATGTGTCTGTGTGTGTCTGTGTGTGTCTGTGTGTGTGTCTGTGTGTGTCTGTGTGTGTCTGTGTTGTGTCAGTGACTGTTTGCTGTAAAGTGAATGTGTTTGTCTGAAGGGGAGATCCAGTGTCTGAGAGGAGAACTGCAGCGGGAGACATCCAGGAGAGACGATGACAGGGAGAGGAGAGGAAGGAGCGAGCAAGAGGTGGAGGTGCTGAGGGAGGAGTTGGACAGGCTGAAGAAGGAGATGGAGGAATTGAGGAGGAAGAAGAGAGTGGATGAAGAGGAGAAGAAGGAAGAGAGGGAGGCTTGGCAGAGAGAGAGGGCAGCTATGAGTGAAGAGCTGGGAACAAGGGACGGAGAGGTGGAGGCGCTGAGGAGGCGCATCAAGGGACTGACGGAGGAGACGGATGAGAGGCAAAGAGAGGTGGAGAGACTGAGGGAGGAGGTGATGGAGAAGGAGACGCATATCCACCTCATGATGGAGAGAATACAGCATGAGAAGAGGGAGAGGGAAGAGGAGGAAGCAACGAAGGAGGAGAGAAGGAGGGAGGAGGAGCTGCATAGGGACAGAGAGACCGAGGCCCTCTGTGACCAGATGGAGAGATTAGAAAAGGAAATGGTAGAAAGGGAGAAGGAGGTGGCGCTGCTGAGGAGTAATGCAGAGGAGGTGGAGAAATGGACAGCAAGGGTGGAGGAGGCGGAGAAGGAGGTGCACAAACTGAAAAAAGAAATGGTAGAACTGCAGGAGAACAAAGAGGATGAGAAGGGCCAGAGGGAGAAACTGCAGGAGAGCCTGAAGGAGAAAGTGAGGGAGGTGGAGCTGCTCCAAGTGAGGCTCAGTGTCGCCACAGAGGAGTGTGAGGAGATCCGGGAGGAGGTAGTGCAGAAGGAGCGCAGCCTGGAGCGTCATATGAGCGCTGTGAGGGAGAGGGAGGAGGAGGTGGAGGAACTTAAGGAGTGCCTGAGGCTGGTGGAGAAGCAGGAGGAGGACGGACAGAGGGAGTGTAAGCAAGTGAATGACAGACTGAAACAGAAGGAGGTAAAGGAGGAGCAGCTGGAGGCACAGCTGAGAGAAAGCCGGCTCCTCCTAGAGAGGGAGAGGAGGGAGGTGGCACATAAAGATGACAGGATTTCCTCCCAGGTCAGGGAGCTGAGGGAGGCCCGAGTCGAGAGGGACGGAGCGAGAAGGAGAGCCAGAGAGAGGGAGGAAGCCCACATACAGCTACAGGGGGAGGTGAAGGAGTGGCAGGAGAACACAGAACAGATCACAAGAGAGGTGGCAAAGCTCCACAATGTCCTGAGGGAGGGAGAGGAGGAGGCGCAGCAGCTGAGAGCCACACTGGAGGAGAGGGAAGAGGAGGTGAGAGAGATGGTGGCACTGAAGAGAGCTGAGGAGGAGAGGAGGCGGCGGCTGGAAAACAGGTTAATGGAGGTGCAGGAGGAGAAAAGGAGGCTGGAGGAGAAAGTAACGGAGGTGGAGGAAGAGCAGGAGGAAGGGAGAGAAGCACTGAGGAAAGCTAGAGAGGAGAAGAGGACGGTACAGGACAGACTGAAGGAGGTGCAGGAGGACAGGAAGGGGGAAGTGGCGGAGCTGCAGAGGGTGAGGGAGGAGAAAAGGAGGTTACAGGACAAACTGATGGAGATGGAGGAAGAAATGGAGGAGCAAAAAGTGATACTGAGGACTAAAGAGGAGGAGCAAAGGGGGCTGCAGGAAGAACTGAGGGAGGTGAAAAAGGACCAAGGGAGACTGGAGGAGCTGGAACAGGTGAAAGAGAGGTCCAGAAAGAGGGAGCTGGAGGAGGAGAAGGAAGCACTGTCTGTGGAGCTGAGGAGAAGAGAGAGGGAGCTGACAGCTCTCAGAGAGGAGCTGCAGAGGGAGAGAGACAAAACAGAGGAGGGCCTGAGGAGGAGAGAGGAGCTTTCTGTACTAAGAGAGGAGGTAATTAAGGGACAAGGAGAGAAGAAGGACATTCAGGAGAGGCTGAGGAGGTCAGAGGAGGAGGTGAGAACTCTCAGAGAGGAGTTGAAGAGGGAACAGGTGGAGAAGAAAGAGGCACACAGGGAGCTGACAGCCCTTGTGCAAGAGGAGCAAAGAAGGAGAGAGGAGGAACAGAGGGCAAACAGCGAGGCACAGGAGGAGCTGAGGAGCAGAGAGAGGGAGCTTTCTCTACTCAAAGAAGCACAAAAGGAGCAGAAGGAAGCACAGGAGGGTTTGCTGAGGAGGAAAGAAGAGCTGGATGAAGAGCTGAGGAGGACCAATGACAAGCTGAAGGTCATCACAGAGGAGGTGCAACAGGAACAAAATGAGAAGGAGCAGATAAAAAAGGAGTTAAAGAGAACAGAGCATGAGGTGGTTTTACTCAGAGAGGAGGCACAGCAGGAGCAGAGGAGGAACCAGATGGAGCTGTCTATATTGAGAGGAGAGGCACAGAAAGAACAACAAGAGAAGAAGGACGTGAGGGAAGAGCTGAGGAGGAGGAGAGACGACCTGATGGCTCTTAGAGAGGAGGTGCAGCAGGAGCAAAGGAAGAGGGAGGAGACACAGAAGGAGTTGAGGAGAACCAACAGTCAGGTGGCAGCCATCACAGAGGAGATGCAAAAGAAGAAGGAACAGGAGGCTCTGGTGACATCACTCAGAGAGGAGCTGCAGCAGGAACAGAGGAGGAGGGAGGAGGCGCAGGAGCAGTTGAGAGGAGTGCAGCACACTGTGGAGGTGATGACAGATAGGCTGAGCTCGCTGCAGAGTCAGGTACTCAAAGCTCTGTTTGCAGCATGCTAACATGTTAGCATGTCAAACTCAGCACCTCCTTCTGTTCCAGGCAGCTGACCTGAGTCAGGGCAGGGAGCGAGCCATGCAGGAGCTGCAGGAGAGGGAGGAGGAGAAGCAGCAGATGAAGGACGGTCTGAGGGCAGCACTGGAGGAGATGAACAACCTGAAGCTCCTCCTTCAGGTACAGCGCCTCCTGCTGACTTTACAATGCAAATTTCAATCTGTGTTTGCAGAGTCTGTGCTAAGCTAAAGCTAAGGTAACCTCTCTCAACTGTTTAGGAGAGCCACACAGAGGGGGAGCGCCTGAGGAGCATTCTGAGGGAGAAGAAGGAGGAGGTGGAGAAGATCAGAGAGGAGAACCTGCTGACTGCCAAGGAGGAGGAGGTGGAGGAGCTAAGAGCCAGAGCCAACGCACTGGAGAGGAGGAGGAGGGAGATGATGGAGGAGCTGGAAGAGGCACGACGGGCAAAGGAGAAAGCAGAGGAGGAGACGAAGGAGGCTGAAGAGCGCTGCAGGAGAAGAGTAGAAGAGATGGAGGAGGAGCAGCTGAGGAAGAGGGAGGAGATGCAGAAGGAGTTGAGGAGAACCAACAGTCAGGTGGCAGCCATCACAGAGGAGATGCAAAAGACGAAGGAACAGGAGGCTCTGCTGACATCACTCAGAGAGGAGCTGCAGCAGGAACAGAGGAGGAGGAAGGAGGTGCAGGAGGAGTTGAGAGGAGTGCAGCACACTGTGGAGGTGATGACAGATAGGCTGAGCTCGCTGCAGAGTCAGGTACTCAAAGCTCTGTTTGCAGCATGCTAACATGTTAGCATGTCAAACTCAGCACCTCCTTCTGTTCCAGGCAGCTGACCTGAGTCAGGGCAGGGAGCGAGCCATGCGGGAGCTGCAGGAGAGGGAGGAGGAGAAGCAGCAGATGAAGGACGGTCTGAGGGCAGCACTGGAGGAGATGAACAACCTGAAGCTCCTCCTTCAGGTACAGCGCCTCCTGCTGGACTCAGTGTGTAGGATGATGATGAAGATTCTCAGTCATCCAGGTCGTCATATGTAGAGAAGATTGAAACAAGGCGTCTGGACTTGTAGAGTGTTCTTGAAGACGTTTCTCTGCTCATCCAAGCAGCTTCATCAGTTCTAGCTGTTTGGTGGGAAACATGGTTTATATGTGGTTACAGACCTCAGTGGGTGGGTCTGGGTCAAACTTAAAAACAATAGCACTAAATGTTTCCATGGTTACCTGTGATGATCTGGCTGATGGCGAAGGATCAGACTCCCAGGGAGAAACACAGCAATGTGACATATGCAGTCCAGTGCAGTGAGGAATGCTCTGATCTGTACATTGGAGAAACTAAACAACCACTCCACAGAAGAATGGCTCAGCACAGGAGAGCCACCTCCTCAGGACAAGACTCAGCTGTTCACCTCCACCTCAAAGACAAAGGACACTCCTTTGAGGACAACAATGTTCACATCCTAGACAGAGAGGACAGATGGTTTAAAGAGGAGTCAGGAAGCATCTATGTTAAGCTGGAAAAACCTTCCCTTAACAGAGGTGGTGGCCTCAGACATCATCTTTCCACCACATACAATGCAGTGATTCCATCCATTCCCAGGAAGTTTGCACATACTCACAGTGAGAACAAAGGGCTGTCAATCAGTCCCCCTCCGGCAGTTTCATAGTCGTTAGACAAACCTGGCCCAGTCAGCCAGATCCCCACAGGTAACCATGGAAACATTTAGTGCTATTGTTTTTAAGTTTGACCCAGACCCACCCACTGAGGTCTGTGACCACATATAAACCATGTTTCCCACCAAACAGTTAGAACTGATGAAGCTGCTTGGATGAGCAGCGAAACGTCTTCTAGAAAACTCTACAAGTCCAGACGCCTCGCTTCAGTCTGCTCTACAGTGTGTAGGATGTACTTTAAAATGCAAATGTCAATCTGTGTTTGCAGAGTCTGTGCTAAGCTAAAGCTAAGGTAACCTCTCTCAACTGTTTAGGAGAGCCACACAGAGGGGGAGCGCCTGAGGAGCATTCTGAGGGAGAAGAAGGAGGAGGTGGAGAAGATCAGAGAGGAGAACCTGCTGACTGCCAAGGAGGAGGAGGTGGAGGAGCTAAGAGCCAGAGCCAACGCACTGGAGAGGAGGAGGAGGGAGATGATGGAGGAGCTGGAAGAGGCACGACGGGCAAAGGAGAAAGCAGAGGAGGAGACGAAGGAGGCTGAAGAGCGCTGCAGGAGAAGAGTAGAAGAGATGGAGGAGGAGCAGCTGAGGAAGAGGGAGGAGACGCAGAAGGAGTTGAGGAGAACCAACAGTCAGGTGGCAGCCATCACAGAGGAGATGCAAAAGACGAAGGAACAGGAGGCTCTGCTGACATCACTCAGAGAGGAGCTGCAGCAGGAACAGAGGAGGAGGGAGGAGGCGCAGGAGGAGTTGAGAGGAGTGCAGCACACTGTGGAGGTGATGACAGATAGGCTGAGCTCGCTGCAGAGTCAGGTACTCAAAGCTCTGTTTGCAGCATGCTAACATGTTAGCATGTCAAACTCAGCACCTCCTTCTGTTCCAGGCAGCTGACCTGAGTCAGGGCAGGGAGCGAGCCATGCAGGAGCTGCAGGAGAGGGAGGAGGAGAAGCAGCAGATGAAGGACGGTCTGAGGGCAGCACTGGAGGAGATGAACAACCTGAAGCTCCTCCTTCAGGTACAGCGCCTCCTGCTAACTTTAAAATACAAATTTCAATCTGTGTTTGCAGAGTCTGTGCTAAGCTAAAGCTAAGGTAACCTCTTTCAACTGTTTAGGAGAGCCACACAGAGGGGGAGCGCCTGAGGAGCATTCTGAGGGAGAAGAAGGAGGAGGTGGAGAAGATCAGAGAGGAGAACCTGCTGACTGCCAAGGAGGAGGTGGAGGAGCTAAGAGCCAGAGCCAACGCACTGGAGAGGAGGAGGAGGGAGATGATGGAGGAGCTGGAAGAGGCACGACGGGCAAAGGAGAAAGCAGAGGAGGAGATAAAGGAGGCTGAAGAGCGCTGCAGGAGAAGAGTAGAAGAGATGGAGGAGGAGCAGCAGCTGAGGCTCGGTGCTCTCTCTGCAGAAATCCAGGCCCAAAAGCTAAGAGAGGACGGAGTGGAGAAGGAGAGGAGGTTGAGGTTGGAGCAGACGAGGAAGGAGGTAGAGGAGAGCCGGACTGAGCTGAGCGGGGTCAGAGCCACACTGACCATGGAGGAGCAGAAAACAAAGATCTCCTTTCTAGCTGCTGATAGAGTGAAAGAAGAGGAGGAGGAGGAGACGATGGAGACAGATGGAGTGAAGAAGAGAAAAGACCAGGAGATGCAGCTCAGGCAGAACAGAGGAGCAGAGGTGAGTGTTTCATACTCGGATACTCCTGACCTCTCCACCCCTCTCTGAGCATCACATCCTTCTGTATCTTTTAGGAGGAGCATGTATCCTCCCTACAGGAACAGGTGTCGTCCCTGAAGGAGCGGCTTTCCTCCACGCTGCAGGAAAAGGAGGAGGTCCGGCGGAGGCTCCAGCAGAAAGAGGCTGAGGTACCAGTTCAGACTGAGCTCAGCTCAGCGCAGTGATTCAGACACCAACATGTTTGTTACTGTGCAGCTCTACACTCTAACCCAGAGGACTGAGGAGCTGGAGGAGGACCGCTGTCGCATCCGATTGGCTCTGGAGCAAACGGAGGAGGCTATGATTGGCTACAGGCAGAGAGCCCACCAACAGGAGCAGAGCCCAGAAGCGGGGTCAAACCCAGAAGAGGTCACAGTGGCTGTGATTGGTCAGTTTGATTACCTGGCTGTGGTGGAGGCAGGTGTTAATAGTGTGTGTGTCTGTGTGTGTCTGTGTGTGTGCAGGCTGTGGTGGACAGACTGGTGGTCCTGCAGCGTCTGGTGGCTGAACTGGAACTCAACCAGAAACGACTGAACAAGAAAAACACACACCTGGAAAATCAGAAGGACAAACTGAAGAGAGACAGAAACAGTCTGAGAGACACACTGAGACAGGTACACATATACACACACAGACACACACACACAGACACACAGGTACACACACAGACACACAGGTACACATACACACAGGTGCACACATACACTCAGACAGATACACACACAGACGGATACACAGGTACACACACACAGACGGGTACACACGCACACACAGATGGATACATACAGACACAGATGAATACACACAGGTACACACACACACAGATGAATACACACACACACACACACACACACAAATGGATACATACACACAGGTACACACACACTGATGGATACATACACATGTACACACACAGGTACACACACACACAGATGGATACATACACACAGGTACACACACACAGATGAATACACACATACACACACACACAGATGAATACACACAGGTACACACACACACAGATGAATACACACACACACAAATGGATACATACACACAGGTACACACACACTGATGGATACATACACATGTACACACAGGTACACACACACAGATGAATACATACACATGTACACACACACACGCACACAGATGGATACATACACACAGGTACACACACAGATGAATACACACACACACACACAGAGATGGATACATACACACAGGTACACACACACAGTCAGACATTGCTCCCTCTGTATGTTGATGGGTTGTTTAATCGGGCTAATGAGACACATGACTGATGTTACACTGACAACAGTCATAACAGGGGTTATTGTCTCTGTGTGTGTGTGTGTATCTGTGTGTGTGTACTTGTGTGTCTGTGCACCTGTCTGTCTGTGTGTGTGTGTGTGTGTGTGTGTGTCAGGTGGAGGAGGAGCGCTTGAGGTTCAGAAAGCAGCTGATGGACAGCAGCAGGTCTCAGGTGAGACACAGACATGGACTCCTTACCTCACCGTCACCCTTCTGATCTAACGGAAGTGTGTGTGCGTGTGTGCATGTGTGTGTTCAGATGTCGGCAGACACCACAGAAGAAGACCGACTGAGGAACAGAGTGCTGGAGCTGGAGGACCAGGTGAGAGCAGGGCAGAAGCAGACATTCAGATGTTTGGTTTCAGGGCAGAAGCTGATGATGTCACCACGTCTCCTCCCTCCAGCTCCGTCAGCTCCGTCTCTCATTGGCTGTGGATCAGCAGCAGAGGGCGGAGTTCATCCAGCAGTCCTCCAGGAACAGCCAGTGGCTGCTCTCTCTGAGACACGACCTCAGCGATTCACTGGATGCCGTCACACGCCATCCAGTCCCATCCGTGCTGAAGTCTGAGACTCAGCGATTGGACCGGAGCCTGCGGGAGGAGGAGCTTAGGCTGTCCCTCAGCCAATCATAACAGTGGATAGATGAAGTCTGTAAAGTGAAGCTTCTGACCAAAAACTTTAACCCGAGTCGGGCTTTCTAACTTTTTTCTTCCTTTTTTGTTTAAATACAACAAAGAGCAGAGCTGTCCTCTGATTGGCTGACAGCAGCTGTGGGGGATCAGGTGACATGTGATCAAAGCTGTGGTTCTGAGTCCAAACTGTGATCCACTGAAGGACAGGAGAAGCTCCAGACCAACCAATCAGGAACTGTCTTTAAAAACGAACCAAAATGAGGTGTGATGCAGTTATTGATCGTCACATGTTCAGACCAAAGTAACCCTTCATGATTCACTTTGAGGGTTTAACCCTTTCATCTGTTCTCCTGTGATTCTCTGATGGTTGATTGGACGGACCAAACGTCCTGAGTGTGAGAGCTGGACCTGCAGCTGTTCACACAGTGAGTTAGTGACGTGAGTCCGTCTCCTTTTTATTTATTTTTTTCATTGTGTTTTATATGTTTACAGTTCCCATGATCCTCCTGTCTAAGCCATGCCTGAGTCATGAGGTGATCAGAGGTCAGCTGTGTGTGTAAAGTTCAATAAAAACTGTTTTTATAAATGAAGTAGATCTACTTATTTTTCTGAAAATTCACAGTGCGCATGCGTGTGAAACGTGTGTAGCCTGTTGCAGACGCTGCCGACTCCCTTTAACGAATTTTTATCTTTTTATTACTTTATTCTACTTATTTTTATTTTTTACTATATGACAACGTCTCCTCTTCCCTGCACACGCCAACAGGAAAGGATTTTTTGTGTTTTGTTTCGTCGCTACACACTTCGGTCATCGTAACGATGCAACTCCCAGCGGCTCCCATTGTTTACACCAGGGATCAGCTGTTCGACCTGAGGCCCACCGCTTCAAATCATGCACCAAGGGAAATCCCTCCTGAATGCTGGCGCAAGACACACGGGATGAAGAGGGAGGCTTTGAAACAACGCAGGCTTATGATGAAGAACTTCAAGCCGTGTCTCCCCTCCATCGTCATGGACTGACACTGTCAGAGGGAATACCGTGAGTGTGGTGATATGTGCTTTACGGAGACATGGCTGCACCAGGATATACCTGATGACAATACAACAGTTACAGGATTCCACGCGGTCTGTGCGGACAGAGACTGCGCCGTGCTCGTTAATAACCGGCGGTGTAATCCAGCTCACATCACGGTGAAGGAGCGCATCTGCAACCCGGATGTGGAACTATGTGCTGTCGGACTACGTCCATAGTATCTACACAGGGAGTTTTCTCATGTCGTCCTGGTGATTCTGTGCTCCACCCTCTGCATGTGACACCATCCACTCTGCAACAGCACGGATACAGACTCAGCACCGAGTGCATTCATTGCTGTCTCAGGTGACTTCAACCACATCAACCTGGACACAACTCTTCCAACTTTCCCCCAGTGTGTGAACTGTCCCACCAGGGAGGGAGGAACAATAGACCTGCTGTATAATGTAAGGGATGCTTACAGCTCTTCCCCCCTCCCCCCTCTGGACAGGTCGGATCACAATCTGATTCACCCCCCCCCCCCCCCCCCCCCCCCCCCGCTATGTGCCTCGTGAGGAGATGGACAGACGAGGCAAATGAGACACTTCAGGACTGCTTTGAAGTGATTGACTGGCGGGCGCTCTGTGAACCCCACGGCCAGGACATTGATGGGGTCACAGTATCACTGGATACATTGGACAGTGTTGTTCCAGTTAGGACAGTGAATTGTTTCCCCAACAACAAGCCATGGGTGACTAAGGACATTAAAGACATTTTAAATAGAAAGAAGAAGGCGTTCAGAGCGGGCGACAGGAGGAGGTGCAAGCTACACAGAAGGACCTGAGAATAAAAATCAGGGAGGCCAAGGAGAAGTCCAGGAGGAAGCTGGAGTGGAAACTTCAGCAGAACAACACGGGAGAGGTGTGGAGTGGCCTGAGGACCATCACTGGTTACAGGTCGAGCAGCAGGGGTGGAGTTAATGGCAGTGTGGAACAGGCCAATGAGCTGAATCAGTTCTTTAACAGATTTGATAGAGATTGATTGAGATTTGATGGACTCTCTGACAGAGGTGTGTCAGAGGAGGACGTGGTCCAAAGTAAAGACCATACTGGACTGTCCCTCCCACCTGCTCCACACTGTGCTGACCAGCTACAGGAGCTCGTTCAGCAACAGACTCCGACTCCCATGATGCACCACTGAGAGACACAGGAAGTCATTCCTGCCCGTCTCCATCAAACTACTGAACTCTGAACTGTGACAGTCACTCAGACACTGTACATTCATACTGGAACATTCATGTCCTGCTCTTTACTGTGTAAAGGTTTATACAGTTGTAAATATGTTCTTTAGATACAACTCAGGGGTTTAAATGCTGTCTAGGTATTTAGATATTTATTATATATTTCTATTTCATTTCAATTATCCTTTCTTCTATGTGTCTGTAACAAACAAGAATTTCCCCTGAAGGATAAATAAAGTAATTTCTGATTCTGATTCTCTCTGATTCTGAAAGTAGTTTGATCCTGGTGAGGGCGGTCCTGGTGAGGGTGATCCTGGTGATCCTGGTGAGGGCGATCCTGGTGAGGGTGGTCCTGGTGAGGGTGATCCTGGTGATCCTGGTGAGGGCGGTCCTGGTGAGGGCGGTCCTGGTGAGGGTGATCCTGGTGATCCTGGTGAGGGCGATCCTGGTGGGGGTGGTCCTGGTGAGGGTGATCCTGGTGATCCTGGTGAGGGCGGTCCTGGTGAGGGCGGTCCTGGTGAGGGTGATCCTGGTGATCCTGGTGAGGGCGATCCTGGTGATCCTGGTGAGGGCGGTCCTGGTGAGGGTAATGCTGAGTGTGCCTAAGACCATGAGAAGGATCACAGATTCCCAGGTCAGTGTTACAATTAATAAAAACACCAACATGAAGATGATGCCATTATTTCATGGTGGAGTGTCTGCAGGGAAGTGTGTGTGGGCGGAGCTGTGGAGGGTGGAGGAGGAAGAAAACGTCGGAACTGCCCCTGTAGTCTGTGTGAAAGAGCCCCTGAGGGACCGGTCAAATGAAACGGAGGACAAGGTGTGTGTGTCTGTGTGTGTGTGTGTCTGTGTGTGTGAGAGAGAGAGACACAGGAGTGTTTGTTTATGGAAGGCAGATGTCTCTCTGTCACTCAGCTGTGTGATAATCCCACTGGAAGCCACATCTATTTTTACCAGCAGCTCTCTCCCTCCCCTCTCTCTCCCTCCCCTCTCTCTCTCAGTCTTCATACTGCTCTCTCTCCCCTCTCTCTCCCCCCCCTCTCAGTCTTCATACTGCTCTCTCTCCCCCCTCTCTCTCTCTCCCTCCCTCCCCTCTCTCTCCCTCTCTCTGTCTTCATGCTGCTCTCTCTCCCTCCCCCCTCTCTCTCCCCCTCTCTCTCTCTCTCCCTCCCTCCCCTCTCTCTCCCTCTCTCAGTCTTCATGCTGCTCTCTCTCCCTCCCCTCTCCCCCCCTCTCTCTCTCTCCCTCCTCTCTCCCTCCCCTCTCTCTCTCTCTCTCAGTCTTCATGCTGCTCTCTCTCCCCCCTCTCTCTCTCTCTCTCCCCTCTCCCCCTTCCCTCTCTCTCCCCTCTCTCTCTCTCCCTCCCCTCTCTCTCTCTCTCTCTCAGTCTTCATGCTGCTCTCTCTCTCTCTCTCTCTCTCCCTCCCCCCTCTCTCTCCCTCCCTCTCTCTCCCTCCCTCAGTCTTCATGCTGCTCTCTCTCTCTCTCTCTCTCCCTCCCCTCCCTCTCTCTCTCTCAGTCTTCATGCTGCTCTCTCTCTCTCCCCCTCTCTCCCCCTCTCTCTCTCCATGCTGCTCTCTCTCTCTCTCCCCCTCTCTCTCTCCCTCCCCTCTCTCTCCCTCTCTCAGTCTTCATGCTGCTCTCTCTCTCTCCCCCTCTCTCTCTCCCTCCCCTCTCTCTCCCTCTCTCAGTCTTCATGCTGCTCTCTCTCTCTCCCCCTCTCTCTCTCCCTCCTCTCTCTCTCCCTCTCTCAGTCTTCATGCTGCTCTCTCTCTCTCCCCCTCTCTCTCTCCCTCCCCTCTCTCTCTCTCCCCCTCTCTCTCTCTCTCCCCCTCTCTCTCTCTCAGTCTTCATGCTGCTCTCTCTCTCTCCCCCTCTCTCTCTCCCTCCCCTCTCTCTCTCTCTCTCAGTCTTCATGCTGCTCTCTCGGTCAGCAGGGAAACGTCCTGATCGGTGAGTTGCTGTCGTTGTGAGTCTGGAAACTTTTTGTTCATACAGATGTGATGAGGATCTGATCTGGGTAACTTGTCTCGGCTCCCCGGGGGTTAATGTTCACACTGTGTGAGGTGTTAAATGTTTGTACTGGGTGATGGAGGCTGATGTTTAGGTATGGCTGACTGATGTTTTATAGTGTTCATGAATGAATGTTTTTGGTGAAGTCATGTGCGTTCAGAAGTTTAACGTCTTTATTTTTTCAGCCCAGAACGTGACGTCTGTAAAAACAGCTTAATGAAGTGTGTGCTGATAGCTCATTCATCAGACTAAATATAAGTGTTGTATTTTTACTGTGCACTTATCCTCATCTGATTGGATCTCTAAATCCAGCTGCAGCCTTAGCGTACGAGCTAACGTCTGTCTGAGTCCATGCTGAGTCTTCATGCTGTTTGGGTTGTTGGTGCTGTGTCTCTGCAGGTGGTGCAGGCCTCAGTCTGTAGCAGTACCTGCGGGGGTCACTGGTTCTGCTGTGGTTCGGGCTCAGACCTTCACAGAGGCTGAGGGTGGTGCAGTGGGGGTGAAGTCCTCCATGTGTCCTTCTTCAGAAATCCAAAGTAAGAAGTTCAAACAGGTTCCATTATAACTCCACGGGCTGCGCGGGAGGAGCAGGCTTCCCCCCTGACCTGACAGGGTCGCCATGACGATCGGAGAGGACACGGAGACACGTGGACACCAGCAGAAGGCGGGAAACAGAGTCCTTGGAGGAAAAGAAGGACAGACGCAGCTCTGTCCCTCTTTCAGCACTCTGAGCACCATCGCCATCCAGGCCGGACAGTCCCAGATGGTCCTCTCTGTGCTCAAGGTACATCAGAGCCAAGGGAGTCCCACATTAGCATGTTAGCTTACCATGCTAATGCCATCTGTGGACGACCCTACTGTTAGCTTGACATGTAGTTAGCCTAATGTCAGCCTTTTGACCGTAGCTAGTTAGCTAAGCGTCCCACCTTTCAGCAGACGCTCAGTAACACTGAGACATGTGTCTGTGAGAATCATAGCGTAGCATTTGTTCAGTCAACAGGCTGTTGTGTCCCTGTGGAGGACATTTCTGTCCTCGTGTTGTTTCCTCTAATAGCTCCAACTATTTACTGATCCTGCTTTAAACAGCTGTTACCTGTCAGTGCTAAAAACACGAGATGTGTTTACATGTCCACGGGTGGTAAACTTTACATGTGTGTTTGTGAGACAATAGTTTGAGGAGCTGTCAGGTCGTGTGTTTGGTCTCATGTCACGTTGTGTCTTTTTCTGGCTGACATGCCAGAGATACTGTATCAGACTGAGGAATGCTGCACAGACACACACACACACACAAACACCCACACAGACACACACACACACAAACACCCACACAGACACACACACACACACACACAAACACCCACACAGACACACACACACACACACACAAACACCCACACAGACACACACACAAACACCCACACACACACACACATGCACACACACACACACACACACACACACACACTGTCAGCAGGTCGACAGACAACAAAACATTATCAGAATGCTTCAGGATGTAAAGTGTGTGTGTGTGTGTGTGTGTGTGTGTGTGTGTGCGTGCTCAGAGTGGGTCTCTGGTCCACTTGCAGCTGGTTCAGGTCCATCCAGGACTCTGTGAGGTTGGATTGAACCAGGAAGAAAACCACACACTGATCCAGGAGCTGCAGCAGCTGCTGGAGAAGCTCAAGGTGCGAAGTCACGCAGACACACACTTACACAGCGTGATGTCACATTCAGCGTGTCTGTCTTTAGCCTCAGTGATTATAGTCACTCTGTTATTCAGTGTGTGTGTGTGTGTGTGTGTGTGTGTGTGTGTTGGTATTGCAGAAACATGAGTTTGAAGTGCTGTCCGTGGTGGAGAAGAAACGGGTGAGGACGGATGGAGGCAAAGAGGAAGAGGAGGTGTCCAAAGCCATGAAGGCGTCTCTGACTGAGGGGTGGCTGCTGCTCCTCCACCTGCTCAACAGACGTCAGGAAGTCCTGATGCTGGCCGCACAGTTCCACCGCCAAGCACTGGAGGTCAGACACAGGGCGCCACAGGGGCGGATGATGTTTGTTTTATTTCACAGCTGGTCACCATGGTGACACTAACAGCCTCATTATTGTCCTGTAAAGTAAACAGGAAGTCAGTGTCCACTGGAGGGGGCTGTGTTCATGATGAGCGCCCGCTGGCTGTCATGTGACATGCCATGTATCGTCAGGCGGTGCTCTGAGGACATGATTAACCCCCGCCGCATGTCTTCTTGAAGGACGTCTGTTTCAGTCCCACATTCCTCGTGTGGAGACGTGCCAGGGGAAGCCATGCTGATTGGCTGGCAGCCATTTTACTGTCCCCACCTGCCGCCGTCTGTAACCCCCAGTCCATTCACACCATGTTTTAAGGTGGCCAATCAGATTTCGGTGTGATGTCACAGAGGCCATTTGTCTTCCAGTGAAGACAGGCTGCTGGTCTGAGGTCTCCCCCCTCAGCTCCCTCTTGCATTGAAGGCCTGCAGCAGCATTCTCTTCAATCTCTCCATATTTTGTCTTATTGTTTGAGGAATTAACCCCGAATGCACCGAACGTTCTTACTGTCCAGATCTGCTCCCAGCCGGCTGTGCCGACTGTTCAGTCACTAGATTTTATATATGCACCAGAGCTCGAACACAGATCTGAAACCTGGATGCCTAAGTAGAGGGAACAATACCAATATATGATGTGTTATTCATATAGTTCACAGAGATCATAGAAATAGAAATCATAGAAATTCCTGTGAAACACAATAATCAGAATCAGACTGTGTCATGTGAGTCTGCGTCCTGTGCTTTGAACAAACACTTCCTGTGGTCTGATGTGTTTTAACACCACTGTACATCACATAGATACTCAGTGTACTGTGGAGCCACAAGGCCACATCTGGGTCCTGGAGGCTTCCACCTCAGCCTGCCTGCCTGCCTGTCTCTCTCTCTGTCGGTCTCTCTCTCTGTCTGACTGTCTCTCTCTCTCTGTCTCTCTCTCTGTCTGACTGTCTCTCTCTCTCTGTCTCTGCCTGCCTGTCTCTCTCTCTCTCTCTCTCTCTCTCTCTCTGCCTGCCTGTCTCTCTCTCTGTCTGTCTGTCTGTCTGTCGGTCTCTCTCTCTGTCGGTCTCTCTCTCTGTCTGACTGTCTCTCTCTCTCTCTCTCTCTCTCTGCCTGTCTGTCTGTCTCTCTCTCTCTCTCTCTGTCTGACTGTCTCTCTCTCTGTCTCTGCCTGCCTGTCTCTCTCTCTCTGTCTGTCTGTCGGTCTCTCTCTCTCTCTCTCTCTCTGCCTGTCTGTCTCTCTCTCTCTGTCTGTCTCTCTCTCTCTCTCTGTCTGACTGTCTGTCTCTGCCTGCCTGTCTCTCTGCCTGTAGTTTTCTGTCAGCATGGACAGACTTGAGGATCTACAGATCAGCCGGGGGGACCACAGACTGACTGAGGTCCACGTCCTGTACGGCTCCATGAGAAGAGGTAAGTGGTTCATCAGTAAAAACCAACACTGGTACTAACTGGTTTAACGTAGTCAGAGGTCTGGTGGTTTAGACTCTAAACTGGTTTAGGCGAACTGGTCTGTCGTAGTTGCTGTGTGTCCCGGCTCATCCAGTCTTTGTGGTGGATTTCAGATCTTTTGGAGAAATCTCTGCAGGTTTTAAGCAGCAGCAGCATCCTGCTGCAGAAACTCAAGCAGCTGCAGAGGACCGAGGCCCTCCAGAGGAGAGGAGGAGTACTGCAGGAGCAGCAGCAGCAGCAGGAGGAGGAGGAGGTGAAAGTGGCTCAGTTGGAGCTAATGATTTAACATTTTTGTGCTCAGCTGTGTTCAGAGAGAAGACAGAAACATCCGAAGCACTGACTTCACTGAACTTTAAAAAGCCGCCTTCTCTGCTGTGTTCTCCTCCCAGAGCTGCTGGTGCAGCAGAGGGATGGTGCTGAAGCTGGAGGAGCTGGTGGAGGCGCTGCAGGATCGGAGGCGGAGGGTGGACCAAACCATCAGGCTGCAGCTCCAGAAGGCGTGGAGCACAGAAGAAGAGTGTGGCTGGGTCGGCTGCGAGACGTCACCTCCGACGGTGCAGCGGGCTCAGATCCATCAGGTCTTTATTAAAACATCTAGTTTAATTATAGTCAGCAGCAGATGAGTCACTGCGAGCAGCAGAGTCATCACCCTGATCTGTCAGCGTCCATCTTGTGTTCACATTATAAATAGAAAACCTGCTGCTGGTAAATTCTCGGCTCTCCGATGGCCGCGCTTAAAAATATTCTGTCTGATGAAAGTCCTGGATGGCTTGGAGGTTGTTCCTGAACACGGTCTAACAAACCACTTCCTCAGAGTGCAGAGCGTCACATAGAGCCCAACCTTCAGGAGCCAGAATACTGCCCTCATTTATGGCTCAGTGCTTCCAACGAGAGACAAAGTGATTGAATTTATAATAACGTCATTCTGCCCCACAGGACTTGAGTCTCACAGTGGATGAAATCCTGGAGTCTGGATCCACATCGCCGGACCTGCATCCTGAAACAGGAACAAACAAACAGAAGTCTGGCTCTGGATCAGAAGAGACCGTCGAACTCCGATCAGAATTAAGACTGGATGTGCAGCCATGGTCTGGATTAGATCTGAAACCTGTATCAGAATCAGATGAGACTAAGACCCACCTATCAGGATTAGATCGCTCAGAATCCAGTTTCAAAATTACCAAAAACCTTAAGTTAGGATCACCCTTAGATCTAAAGACTGACTCCCCATTAGATCACATACAGTCTGAATCCAGATCAGGGACCAAAGAGGTGCAACTTGGATCTGCATTAGAAGTGCAGCCTGATTCCAGATCCAGTTCAGATGTACATCCAACATCTGCATCTGATTTGAAGCATGAATCTAGATTAGAGAGGAGAAAATATCTGCAGCCATGTTTAAGATTAGATCTGGAGCCAGACTCTAGACCCAAAGAAACTAGAGATAGCCACTGTGGTTCTAGATCCAGTTCAGATGTACAGCCAGGATCTCTGTCAGAGTCAGAAGTGAAGTTTGAATGTGGGACAGAAACAAGAAGTCTGCAGGCTAGATCCAGACTAGACAAAAATAAAGATCTACAGCCTGGATCTAGATCAGGAGAGACCACCATGCAACCACCTCGATTAGACCAGCCTTGGTCCAAGTCAGATCTGAATCAGATCAGAAATTTGCCTTCCATTTCCAGACCTGAGACAAAGAAAACTTCAACCAAAGAAGCACAGCTTCAGTCTGCATTAGATCTGCAGCCAGGATCTGGGTCAGATGTAGAGGTTATTATATCAGAGAAGACTAGAATCCTGAAATCTATACCAGGATTGGAGGAGGCCAAAGATTTACAGCTAGGATCCAACACAGATGTGCAACCAGTATCTGGATGTGACATGAAGCCAGAGTCCAGATCAGCTATGATGTTTAGCTCCAGGTTAGATGTGGCGTTAGCATCTGGATCAAATCTGAAGCCTGAATCTAGTTCAGATGAGACTACAAGCCTGCAGCCTGAATCTAAGTTAGGAGAGACCAGAATGGTGCATTCTGAGCCTACAGCCAAATTAGAGAAAAACAACAGCCAGCAGCCTGACTCAAGATTAGACCTGGATCCAGATTCCAGATCAGAGGAAACCAAAGGTGTTCAGTCTTGTTCCAGATCAGATCTCAAGCCCAGATCCAGTTCAAATATGCAACCAGGACCTGGATCAGACGTGACAGCTAATTCCACATCAGAGAAGACTAGATGCCTGCACTCTGAGAGCAAAGACCTTGTAGCTGTGCAACAAGGATGTGGATCTGACACAAAGCTTGAATCCAGACCAGAGAAGGAAAGTGACTTCCAGTCAGGATCCAGAACAGAAGAAACCACAATTTTGTTATCTGAATGTGGTTCACAGTTTAGAAAAGACCTGCAGACACATTTTAAATTAGACCTGGAGCCTTGTTCCAGATCTACAGGAGCCATAGATCAGTCTAGTGCCAGATCGGGTCAAAGCCCCAGATCCAGTTCAGATTTGCAGTCAGGATCTGAAGTGAAGCCTGAATCTAAACCAGAGACCAGAAACCTGGAATCTGCATCAGTAAGTGAGGAGACCGAAGCCCTGAAGCTTGCACCCAAATCAGATAAGCCCAGAAAACTGCAGCCAGAATACATAACAGAGCAGACCAGGATCCTTCACACCAGCACAGCCCTCAGGTCTGGATCTGGATCAGAGAAAAGCACAGGCCTGACACCTGGGTCAGAGAAAACCAAACAGCTGGAGCTTCAGTCTAGAATAGATATGCAACCAGAATCTGGATCTGACATAACATGTGAACCCAGGTCAGTTCAGACACTTGTTCCGAAAGCACCATCAGCATCTACATCTGATTTGAATTCTGAATCCGGTTCAGAGGAGACTAAAAGCCTGCAGCCTGCATCCAAAGCAGATGAGACCAGAATGGTGCACTCTGAATCCAGACCAGAGACCAAACAGATGCCTGATAAAGCTGCCTTAGAGGGGCAGCCTCAAACTACCAGATTACATAGGAGTAAAAACCTCCAGCCTTGGTCCAGGTCAGACCTGAAGCCAGATACCAGGGGAGATGAAAACAAAGACTTTCAGCCTGGGCCCAGAGTGGTTCTAACCCCCAGGTCTG